>NC_053023.1:84978258-85118658 GCF_003073215.2 Triticum urartu
GTACCCCGCTTCTCCTCTCCCTCCTCTCTCCTCTCTTTCATCTAGGCAAAGATCTGATGTGTCATCTATTATAGCCCGCTTATGTCACTTTATTGTACTTGCTCTAACAGCTTAAAAAACTGCTCCATGAAGCATCCACGATGAGTACTTTGCATGCACCAGCTTCCATATCTTAGCAATTTCCGTCCAGTGATGCATACCATTGATTTCCCTCAATAAACCGTTGGTATTTCTGCTTCCAATATACTCCCTCCGTCACAGTTTAGAAGACACAGTTAAATTTGCGTGCATTTCCACAATACACAAGGTTTAGGACGTATTGCATTTATTTCTAGTAGCTAATTAGTACTCCGATATACTATTTCTATATGCATGCGTAGTGTGAATGCTATTTTTTAGCCCATCTCACAACCAATAGATAACCACCTAGTTTCGAGAGAATTTCCAAGCGCGTGTTATAAACCGTGACGGAGGGAGTAGCAAACCATGCTTCATAAATGCATCCTTATTTCCATTATAGGAAGTCATGCTTCCAATGCTACAACCCACCTCGTAATTTGTACTAGTAAAAGAAATTCTCCCCACACTACCATGTGGTGGTCTTCCTTTATTTTTTTGTTTAACATGCTTCCATGTATTACTAGCAATTCAGTTATTTCATACATAATTTAATAAATCCTCATAATTTATCATTGTACTGCTTCGGTACCAACAAAATCAACAAATCATATTTCCATGATTTAATTAATAATAGTTTTATTTTTGTGTTTTAGAGAGGTCATATTTCACAATTGATTCAAATTCTCTAGTAGTAATATTTCAATGTTTATCACGTATGCCTCCATGCTTTGAATTATGTCACAACCATTGTCATTGTGTGCTTCCTTTTCTTTTTTCGTACATGCTTAATATGTTATGCTCAAAGTTACTTCCTTCCTACAGAAATTTGCAAAACTTCATAGGTTATCATTCAATGCTCCATCAACAAAAATAATGTTTCCTTTATTTTCATTGCATGCTTCAATATTAGATCAACACATATGCACATATTCATGTTATTTGCTTCCTGATTGTATTGCTACAACATTAGTTCGGGATTAGCATTGAGGGTGTAGTCATTGATGGGAGAGGGGGATGTCGTTGTTGGAGGGTGAACCCGGTGAAGGTGTTGAAGAAGCCGCTGACGTTGGCGGGGGCGTTGAAGGAGAGAACCGTTACTTGAGGAAGATGAATAAGACACCTCCCATTGTGTTCCTTGTCCTTGTTGTTGGTCTGACATCCTCGCCATTGCCTTATTGATCCTAGCATCCACCTCGTTGTTATCGTCCTAATCTAAATGTCGACCCTCTATGGCCGCAGAGAAGCCCTAAACGAAGCGAATGTCGCCACCTCTACTATTGCTCATGACATTGTGCAAGATTGCTTCCTACATAGAAAGATTGTGCATCAAACATTGCTTCCTTATGTATTAGAATTTGCAACGGAAGAAAATAGGAAGCACATCATAGTGATAGCCAAAATATCATAAGATTACTATCTATGCATTATAGGAGTACACACTAGCAAAGTACCAAAGAAGCATTATAGGAGCAAAGTTAAGAAGCACTTGCCATGGGAGGTGAAACATTATCGCACGTGCATGATGGAAGCATTCTTTACATGTAACATAAACTCCCAGGAGGCGGCCAATGTGTCGATGATAAATGTATGTGCACGATTTGTACGCGCCGTTAACCTCATGAATGGAGACAGAAGGGCTAGTCTAACTAGCTAAGTTATTAAGGTTAATGTATTGCATGCAACTTTTCCATGGCTGCTTAAGCAATAAACTAGACGGTTTTATGACAACACTGTTCACTAAAAACTATTTATAATTTTCGATGAACTGAACTCCCATGAATTCATAAAAACTTTGTGGCAATGGCCCAGTCGAGAGATGACCACAATAAAGAGCTCAATTAAGCATACATAATATGTATCACCCGGTGGCATTACTCGCACAATTTTAACGTGCAACCGTGTTTTGTTGACCTATGAAGCAGGATGAAAGCAGATTTATCTATTTAATCGCTCACACAATTCACGCTTGCATAATTCAGGATGATATTGACTTTTTTTTAGGGGAGGATGATACTGAGACCGCTGAAGAGCGTGTAGGATGAGGGGTATAAGTATGTTTTTCGTCCATGATAAGCCGAATTTTCGAGATTTGACCTAGAGCTGAACCGCATTTTACGGAATCATTCGTGTTCCAATTCCAAACCGCAAAAGGAGGAGTCCCCAATCATTTCCTAATTCTGATTTGACATGCATGTGCTCGGTTTGACTCCGATGGCCATTTTCCCGATATCTCCCGATCGAGCTAAGAAGGTGAGGCCGTGCAAGAACGTGCCTACCAACCATCTTAGCCGGAGGATAACAGCGATGCTTACACAAATCCAAGACGCGTTAAACCAGTCAATCTGATGCGTTATCGCGTACGCCATGTCACGCGCGCGTCGCATACCTAAGAGCATATCCAACAGCCGTGCAAAACTAACGCCGCGCTGCAAATTAGACCGTTTTAGCGCGCGCGCAACGCGGCGGGCTGCTCCAGCGGGCGCGCAAAAACGGCGCGCGCGCTATAACGGGTTGGGCACGCGGTCGAAAACACTTAGCCGCGCGGTGTATTTCGGGCGCAAGCTACAGCGCGTGGCACACTCGAGCGCTCGCGCCGCACTCTCTCCTCTCCTCGTCCTACGCCCCGCGCGCGCCGGCGCCGGCGCCCTGCCACCCACCCATGGACGCGCACACCGGCGCCCCGCTCACCCCGCTGTACAGCCGCGACCCCCCCGCCGCCGCCGCCAGAAACCCTAGCGCGGGAAGCGCTGGCGTCGCCACCGCCGGAGCTCCGCCGAGCGTCGGCCTCGCGCGCAGCCTCTTCTTGCCGCCGCGGATGACCACGGCGCCAGGTGGCGTCGCGCCGGCGCCGTCCCGTGCCGCCGCCGCACCGTCGAAGAAGGTCCCCAATGCGGCGCGGACGAAGAAGGGCAAAACATCCGCAAAGAAAAACAAGGCGGCGGACGGCTCCGGCACCACGAAGGCGAGGGGAAAGAAGCTTGCAGGGCGTTCGACGGCCGCGGCGGCTTCCGAAGCGCCGGCGAGCTCACTCGTTGAGCCGACCGCCGACGCGCACCACGTGTTCGACGAAATGCCCCCAAGGTGAAAAAATTTCCAACTTTTCTTTTCTTCTTATTTTTTCAATGCATCATCATCACATATAGATAGCTTATTTGCATTGTTCAAAAAACTTTGTAGTCTCAACGATGATGCATACATGTCCACTATGGGTGTTGGGTCCAACAATTCGCATTGGTCTCAAACCAATGACACCCATTTCGAAGACCATGAGTTTGAGGTGGACGAGGAGGGTGAGGGAATTGTCGAGGCGCCGAAAGGAAGAGCGGGCAATTACTCAACCAACGATGACAAGTTACTATGCCATACTTATTTGCAAGTGTCGAGGGATCCATCCATTGGAGGTGATCAAAGTAGAGACGCGTATTGGGGGCGAATGAAAGAACACTTTGATGCTCACAACTTGAGTGGAATTGATTGCTCCGAGAGATCACTTCGGTCCCGATGGTCGACAATCAACGCGGATTGTCAAAAGTGGGCGGCCGTACAAAAGGCAGTTGACAAGATTAATCCAAGTGGCACAAATGAGGATGATCGAGTAAGTGGCATCTCATATATGTTCATCATACTTGTTTTTGGTGACCGAAGTGCTAACTTGTTTTGTTTTTCTTGTAGAACAACATTGCACAAAACTTTTTCAAAGAAGAGACAAGGACAACCAAGAAGGGGAAGATCAAGAAAGGCAGGGTCTTTACCTTGCCTCATTGCTATGAAGTGTTAAAGGATGATGAGAAATGGAAGAAGCATGTTGGTTTGGAGGATTTGCATTTGAGCAACAAACGGAAGAGAGCAATTGAGAATGATGATGATGATGAGGAGGATGATGCATCAAGTGATGACGGCAAGAGAAGCCCCACACCCAACTCGGTTTCATACTCGAAGCCAAAACGACCGGATGGGTGCAAGAAAGACAAAACCGAAAAGAAGAAGAGGAAAGGAGATGATGAGCTCAAAAATGCTATGGAAGCTATTGTGAAGGGAAGGGTCGAAGCCAATGAGGTGAGGAAAATGGCAAGGAACCAAGATGCCGTGGCCGAGGAGAGGAGGTTGGCGGCCGAGGAGAGAAGGGTGGCGGCCGAGGAGAGAAAGGTGACTTTGGAGGAGAGGAAAGTGAGCAACGAGGAGCGAGCTAAGTTGTTGGAATGGGAGAAGCACTTGTTCTTCTTGGACACATCTAACCTCAATGCGGCGCAAAAAGAGTATGTCAATCTTGCCCAACAAGAAGTCTTGATCCAAAAAAGAGCCTTGGTTCGTGCAATGGGTGGCGGTGGCCTCGGCGCCATAGGTGGCGGTGGCTTCGGCGCCATGGGTGGCGCTGGCCTCGGCGTCATGGGAGGCATGGGTGGCTTCGGAGCCATGGGAGGCATGGGTGCACATCCGGCCGCCATGGGAGGCATGGGTGCACCTCCGGCTGCCATGGGAGTCATGGGTGCACATCCGGCCTCCATGGGAGGCATGGGTGCACCTCCGGCCGCCATGGGAGGCATGGGTGGCTTTGGAGCACCCTCCGACGCTATGGCCGCCATAGGAGGCATGAGTTTTGCTTCTCTCATGGGAGGCATGGGTGCACCTCCGGCCGCCATGGGTGCAATGTCTTTCGATGTGCCTTCTCACACACATTCCCATGAAGATGCCGTTGAAGATCTTGCCAACACCGTCGGAGCTTCACATGATGCGGTGCGTGATGAGAAGAGGGAGGAAGATTCATCTTCGGAGGCGGAAGAGTCGTCTTCGGAAGATGAGGAGGAAGACGAAGACGAGGAAGATGAAGATTGATGTGTCTTTCATGTCTTGAACTTTTAGTTTGCATTTGAACTTGGTTGGATGAACTTGTGGGCATGATTTTGAACTTGTGGGCATGAACTTTTATTCATCAACTTGTTTGTGTCAAATTTCATATGTTTATTTTTGTCCAAAATATCATATATGCAAAATGCCCGGCGAGTCGCGCGCGCTGTATTTTTGCGCTCTGCTGGAGCGGCGCGCGCTGCATTATAGCGCGGCTGCTGGAGCCAGCGCAAGCGGGCGCGCAAAACCAGCCGCAGCACGCGCGGTAAACAGGTTTTTTGCGCGCGGCGCTTTAGCGCGGCTGTTGTAGATACTCTAAACTAGTGCAAACTAGTGAAACTACCAGTACTACTAGAGGGAGCCCCCAAGTCTATGGTGGTGTTTGGTTCTCTAGTCCTAAGACTTTTTCTAGTCCCAACTAAAAAGTCCCTAGTTCCTAAAAAATCCCTTCCTGTTTGTTTCTAGAGACTAAAAAGTTCCTAGTCCCTTCCTAGAGGTTATTAAATGTCCATATTGTCCCTAGTATATAGGAAAATAACAATCAAACAACACCACGGGGTGGCGGACCAATGAATGCATGGAGGGGCATTGTTGAAAAAGTCCCAAAAAATTCCAAAAAGACTCTTCTTGAGAGTCTTCTTCATTTAATCCCAAATGCCTAGTTTAGTTTCTAAAAAGTCCTAAAAAAATCTCTAAAAGGGACTTTTTTTAGTTCCTACATAAAAAAGTCCTTGAAAACAAACACCCCGTGTCTATCCATTTGGCTTGGGCGCCTACGATCACAGGCACCATGAATGAGCCACCGTAGCATAGCATAGCAAAGTAGTCATGTTAATTACTCGCCGAGCTGAGTAACTAGGAAGCAATCCTTGGCATCATGCCTGTCATCATGCACCGAAAATGAGCAGGATATGAGGGCAGTACAGTACTTGAAGTTCTGGAATCGCCAGATTTGTCTCATGCCTGAATGCGTTCAAGAGAACTAGTACCATTATGACGAAGCAAGAAGCATTATTGCACGCTCGAGATCCGTAGGTTTTTGTCTTCCTTCCAGCGCCATCTTCCACTAGATTCGTATAGTAGTAGCAATTTGTTTGCGCCTAGGGCCGGACCAAGAACAAAAAGACATCGGCCATCTCATGGTATTTTCTGTACCTTTCTGCGGGAGTTCACTCTTCTTGTGTACGATAACGCTGCACTGCGACTCTGCGAGCCTGAATACTCCCAGATCTCAATGCATGGCCGAGATTAAAGCTGCAGCGATTTGATGGGGTCCTTCTGCTCAACAGAGAATCATCGATCCATCTAACAGCTCGATCGAAACCAAACACACAGTGACAAAAAAAGGCATGCGGTGGACACGGCTGCCATGTGCCTGCCCAAGTGAGGTGATTATTCGTTTAACTTAGGTTTTTGTTTTGAGAATCCGTTTAAATTAGTTTTGCCTTTTTTTGCCAGGAACCTATTGATGATTTCGGTGCTCAGTACGCCGCAGCCCACACTGAATGAAATATGCCCGGCCTAGTTTTTTTTTTAGCATCAGTACAGACACAAGCGCTCATATACATGCGCATACACTCACCTCTATGAACACACACACGCACACCCTACCCCTATGAGCACCTTCGAAAGACTGAGCCGGCACATCATCTTGAGATTTACGAAGTCACCGTAAGCGCCTCGTTGTTGACGGGAACGTCTCCTCTCACTGAAAACGCATCGCCGGAAATCCTGAAATAAATCCAGGAATAATGCGAGCACCAGGATTTGAACCCTGGTGTGTTGGGGATACCACTGTCCACCTAACAATCTCAACCACAGGTTAGAAGAATCTAGATCTATTTTTAAGACAAAGTACAATCTAGATGAACCGAAAGAACTGTTTTTGATTCAAAGATAAGTTGACCCATTCTCCCTCTAAGAAAAAAAAAGCTGACCCATAGTCCGGCAAAAATGGAAAATCTTATACATAGAATAGTCTTGGGAACTATATTTCGCCTTTTTTTTTTAGAATTCTCACCCAACTTTATTAATGCAGTAGGCGAGCGGTGGGAAGGGCCGACCTAATTAACACACATAGGAGCACTATAGCGAGGCCATGCACCGGTTCGTGAAACTATCCACCAGTTTTGGGAAGGTTCCACACTGTTTTTTTCCTGTGTTTATTGCGGTTTTCATTGGATTTCTTTTTTTATTCTTGCTTTTTTTTTCAAATACGTGTTGAATTTTTAAATACACGTCATACATTTTTTGTATACACACTTAACATTTTTTTGATACATGTTGAAGATTTTCCGAATACATATTGAACATTTTTTAATACTTGTTTCAATATTTTTTTCCAATATTTTTCAAATATACACTGACCCTTTTTTTGAATGCTATAAACCATCTTCATATTACACAAACATATTTTTTACTTTATATTAATGTTTTCAAAATGTCACAAAGTATTTTTTGGAACTTGATAACATTTTAAAATGTCAAATACCTTTTTTGAATGAAAAAACATTTTGAAAAAGTTACACAATTTTTATTCACTGTATAAAATAAAATTTAAATATGTTACAATTTCTTTTGAAATATGTGAACATTTTCTAGATGTCACTAGCATTGCTTTTGTATGGTACAAACTTTTTTCTAAAAGTTGCGAGAACATTTTCTTTACACTATATGAACATCTTTTAAATGTGTGATGAAAATTTTAAAAATTGAACAAAATTGGCTTTCGAAATATATGTATTTAGAATAATTCAAAATATAAGCAGAAATAAAAAAGTAAAAAGAACAAATGCATCACTCCTACGTACATCTGGATGTGCTTAGGTACGTGCCGCTGTTTACATGCTCTCTAAGAAAGAAATAACCGAATTGTTGGGACGGCCCACTACTGGTTTCCCTATTATCCCTCATAAAGCGAGACATAGTCGCTTCCTACTATAGAGTGGTCATATGGTGAACAACAGTAAAGTGCTCAGCTCATTTGTCTCCTGTTTTCTTTTCATGCCAGTTTTATTTTGGGGTTTTAGACTATTTTTTCGTTTTCTCCATTCAATTTATCCCGGTTATCATTTATTTATTTTCTGTTTTCTTTTTATGTTTACTTCTGTGTTTTTCTTTTGTTCTTTTTCTATAGAAATTTTTATTTTCATTTTGACGTTTTTATTCTTCTACTGTTGCTAAATTCGTTAAAATATTAACTCAAAAATATTTTTAAATTTCATGAGTTCATGAATATTTTTCAAAATTTTTGCACATTTGTAGCAGTAAGTGTATGTTTTATTGCTCATGATTATATTTTGAAATACTGATCATTTAAAAAATTTCAAGAACATTCTTTTTAATTCGTGCATAGTTTGAAATTTCTGAATATTATAAAAAAATACATGAACACTTTTCTATCTATGAAAAGTTTTGCACAACAATGATGCAGATTTATTACAAATCTATGAACATTTTTGTAAATCCGTCAACATTTTTTGGTTCACCATGTTTTTTTATATCTATGAAAATATGATAGTCAATATTTGTTCATGGGCTAGAGTCTGCCTATTTTGTTCACATCTTCAAAAAACATTCACTTTTTTCAAAATATGTTGGAAAGGGCAAGCGAGCCTGCGTTAGTGGGTTAGGGTCCACCGAGCATTCTATCTACAATACGTCGCTTAAGTCATAGGATAGGAGCTCTAGACAAAAACATTTGTTCTGTTTTCAGTTTGCCCTGCATGAGCCGACTTGTTCTTCCAAAAATTGAATGCAGATGAAAACAAATCATCACTGTAAGAAAAAGGGATTTCTTTCAAAATTCCCAACCATTTTTAGAAAGTGAATATTTTTTGAATTTATGAACAAATTTGAAAAGTAGGAACATTTTTTGAAGTTCTGAACTATTTATGAAAGACGCAGTCATTTTTGTAAGAAAAGTTTTTAAAAAACATGAATATTTTGTGGCAAAAACCAAAAAAATTAGAAATAAGAGAAAGCAAAAAAAGGAGACGAGAATAATAATAATAATAATAATAATAATAATAATAATAATAATAATAATAATAATAATAATAATAATAAAGAAATAGAAAAAAGCGGCTTAGGAAATTCCTAGAAGATTCTCAAAACTATATAAAAAACTATTAACTAGATCTCATGTTAATAGGTTTAATCAAAATTTGTTTCGCATGATAAAAAGGATACCAGAAAAAACTGTAAAAAAGAATAACAAACAAAATCCGTAGAAAACCCTGTCCGCAAAAAAAGGAAAAAACCCGGCGCCCATAAGCACATTTTTTTTACCTTTTTAAGAAGCACAGGTTGTGCTTTGCCTTTTTTTCGTATAAACACAACTATACTTTTCGCGGAAGCAAATCTGTACTTCTAGAGAACCAGATTATGTGTTCCGGACGAATGCAAATCATTGTATAGAAGAACCAAATTTGTGCTTGTTGGAAACACAGTGCTTCTTGCGGAAGCAAATCTGTACTTCTAGTGAGAATATAATATTTTTTCTGAGAAGCATAGATGTGCTTCGCAAAAGAAAAGCCAAAACCTAAGGAAACTATACGAAAACCGTAAAACCAAAAACTAGAAAAAACTCATCTAAAACCAGAAAACTCATAGCCAATTTTTTTTGAGAGAGATCGTCCAGCAGGTGACACGTGACTGCTGCTGGACGCACCACTTGGCGCACTTCCTGACAACTGAAAGTTACACCTGACCCTGGATTTTCCAAGTAAGGGCATCTCTAACAAATCCCGTATAAGCTCTTATAATTCAAGACGATTTGTTTGTCTTTTTGTTGAGAAAACATTCGGGCCGATTTGAAAACGCCTTTTTTCTCTCTGGGGTGTGGAATTGCAGGAAACAGGATGCCTTCTCAGGTCCCGGTTGCGTGTTAATATAGATGGGAAGAGCCCCCATCGTGGCGTTACAGAATAGACCGATCGTTGGTGTACTACACCATACGAAAGGTTCAGAAACGGACGCTAGGTTCAGTTACAAGAAGTCCAACACCCCCCCTTAATCTAAACTTTGGAAAGGTTTAGATTACGCCTAAACTCATAAAGTTGCGGAACAGGTAACGCCTTGGTAAAACCATCTGCAATTTGATCTTTGCTAGAGATAAAACAAATATCTAGCAATTTGTTGGCAAGCCTCTCACGGACAAAATGAAAATCAATCTCAATGTGTTTGGTGCGGTGCTACCTCTTGAGTTTGCGTTGGATTTCCCCGAAGAGGAAGGGATGATGCAGCAGAGTAGCGTAAGTATTTCCCTCAGTTTTTGAGAACCAAGGTATCAATCCAGTAGGAGGCTACGCTCAAGTTACTCGTACCTGCACAAAACGATAGCTACTCGCAACCAACGCGATTAAGGGTTGTCAATCCCTTCACGGTCAGTTACGAGAGTGAGATCTGATAGATATAATATTTTTGGTATTTTTGATATAGAGATGCAAAGTAAAAAGTAAAGGCAAAGTAAAAAGCAAAGTAAGATTAAAGTGATGGAGATTGATATGATGAGAATAGACCCCGGGGCCATAGGTTTCACTAGTGGCTTCTCTCAAGAGCATAAGTATTCTACGGTGGGTGAACAAATTATTGTTGAGCAATTGACAGAATTGAGCATAGTTATGAGATATCTAGGCATGATCATGTATATAGGCATCACGTCCGTGACAAGTAGACTAAAATGATTCTGCATCTACTACTATTACTCTACTCATCGACCGCTATCCAGCATGCATCTAGAGTATTAAGTTAAAAACAGAGTAACGCCTTAAGCAAGATGACATGATGTAGAGAGATAAATTCATGCAATATGAAATAAACCCCATCTTGTTATCCTCGATGGCAACGATACAATACGTGCCTTGCTGCCCCTTCTGTCACTGGGAAAGGACACCGCAAGATCGAACCCAAAGCTAATCACTTCTCCCATGGCAAGAACTACCAATCTAGTTGGCCAAACCAAACGGATAATTCGAAGAGACTTGCAAAGATAACCAATCATACATAAAAGAATTCAGAGAAGATTCAAATATTATTCATAGATAGACTTGATCATAAACCCATAATTCATCGGTCTCAACAAACACACCGCAAAAAAAAGATTACATCAAATAGATCTCCACGAGAGAGGGGAGAACTTTGTATTGAGATCCAAAAAGAGAGAAGAAGCCATCTAGCTACTAACTATGGACCCGAAGGTCTGAGGTAAACTACTCACACTTCATCGGAGGGGCTATGATGATGTAGAAGCACTCCGTGATGACGGCCCTCGCCGGCAGAGCTCCGGAACAGACCCCAAGATGGGATCTCGTGGATACAGAAAGTTGCGGCGGTGGAATTAGGTTTTTGGCTCCGTCTCTGTTCGTTTGGGGGTACGTAGGTATATATAGGAGGAAGGAGTACGTCGGTGGAGCATCGAGGGGCCCACGAGGCAGGGGGCGCGCCCTAGGGGGGGCGCTCCCACCCTCGTGACCGCCTCTCTGATGCCTTGGCATATGGTCCAAGTCTCCTGGATCACGTTCGGTGAGAAAATCACGTTTCTGAAGGTTTCATTCCGTTTGGACTCCATTTGATATTCCGTTTCTTCGAAACACTGAAATAGGCAAAAAACAGCAATTCTGGACTGGGCCTCCGGTTAATAGGTTAGTCCCAAAAATAATATAAAGTGGAAAATAAAGCCCAATATAGTCCAAAACAGTAGATAATATAGCATGGAGCAATCAAAAATTATAGATACGTTGGAGACGTATCAGGCATCCCCAAGCTTAATTCCTGCTCCTCCTCGAGTAGTTAAATGATTAAAAGAGAATTTTGATGTGGAGTGCTACTTGGCATAATTTCAATGCAAATCTTCTTAATTGTGGTATGAATATTTAGATTAGGAAGATTCAAGACAAAAGTTCATATTGACATAAAGAATAATAATACTTCAAGCAAACCAACAAAGCAATTATGTTTTCTTAAAGTAACATGGCCAAAGAAAGTTCATCCCTACAAAATCATATAGTTTAGTCATGCTCCATTTTCGTAACACAAGAATGATCTCATCATGCACAACCCCGATGACAAGCCAAGCAATTGTTTCATACCTTAATAATTTCAAACTCATAAACTTTCACACAATACATGAGCATGAGCCATGGATATAGCACTATGGGTGGAATATAATATAATGGTGGGGGTTATGTGGAGAAGACAAAAAAGGAGAAAGTCTCACATCAACAAGGCTAATCAATGGGCTATGGAGATGCCCATCAATTGATGTTAATGCAAGGAGTAGGGATCACCATGCAACGGATGCACTAGAGCTATAAATGTATGAAAGCTCAACAAAAGAAACTAAGTGGGTGTGCATCCAACTTGCTTGCTCACGAAGACCTAGGGCACTTGAGGAGGCCCATTGTTGGAATATACAAGCCAAGTTCTATAATGAAAATTCCCACTAGTATATGAAAGTGATAACTCAAGAGACTCTCCATATGAATAACATGGTGCTAATTTGAAGCACAAGTGTGGAAAAAGGAATAGTAGCATTGCCCCTTTTTATTTTTTTGGGCCTTCTTTTTTTTCTTTGGCCTTTTTTTTGGGACAATGCCCTATTAAATGATGATCATCACACTTTTATTTATTTACAACTCAATGATTACAGCTCGATTCTAAAACAAAGTATGACTCTATATGGATGCCTCCCGCGGTGTACCGGGATATACAATGAATCAAGAGTGACAAGTATGAAAAAATTATGAACGGTGGCTTTGCCACAAATACTATGTCAACTACATGATCATGCTAAGCAATATGACAATGATAGATGTGTCATGATAAACTAGATGGTGGAAAGTTGCATGGCAATATATCTCGGAATGGCCATGGAAATGCCATAATAGGTAGGTATGGTGGCTGTTTTGAGGAAGATATAAAGAGGTTTATGTGTGAAAGAGCGTATCATATCACGGAGTTTGGATGCACCGGCGAAGTTTGCACCAACTCTCGATGTGAGAAAGGGTAATGCATGGTACCGTAGAGGCTAGCAATGATGGAAGGGTGAGAGTGCGTATAATCCATGGACTCAACATTAGTCATAAAGAACTCATATACTTATTGCAAAAATCTACAAGCCATCAAAAACCAAAGTATTACGCGCATGCTCCTAGGGGGATAGATTGGTAGGAAAAGACCATCGCTCATCCCCGACCGCCACTCATAAGGAGGACAATCAAATAACACCTCATGTTTCAAATTTGTTGCATAACGTTTACCATACGTGCATGCTACGGGACTTGCAAACTTTAACTCAAGCACTTCTCAAATTCACAATTACTCTACTAGCATGACTTTGATATTACTACCTCCATATCTCAAAACGATTATCAAGCATCCAACTTTTCTTAGTATTCAACACACTCAAAAGAAATTTTCACAAATCTTGAATACCAAGCATGTCATTATTAAGCAAATTACCATGCCATTAAGACTCTCAAAATAATTTAAGTGAAGCATGAGAGATCAATAGTTTCTTTAAAACAAATCCACCACCGTGCTCTAAAAGATCTAAGTGAAGCACATAGAGCAAAGTTACTTAGCTCAAAAGATATAAGTGAAGCACATAGAGCAAAACTACTTAGCTCAAAAGATATAACTGAAGCACATAGAGCAAAATTACTTAGCTCAAAAGATATAAGTGAAGCACATAGAGTATTCTATCAAATTTTAATTCATGTATGGCTCTCTCAAAAGGTGTGTACAGCAAGGATGATTGTGGCATACTAAAACACAAAGACAAGAATAATACAAGACGCTCCAAGCAAAACACATATCATGTTGGTGAATAAAAATATAGCTTCAAGTAAATTACCGATGGAAGTGGACGAAAGAGGGGATGCCTTCTGGGGCATCCCCAAGCTTTGACTTTTTGGTGTCCTAGGATTATCTTGGGGGTGCCATGGGAATCCCCAAGCTTAGGCACTTGCCACTCCTTGTTCCATAATCCATCAAAAGAATTCACCCAAAACTTGAAAACTTCACAACACAAAACTTAAAGTAGAAAACTCGTGAGCTCCGTTAGCGAAAGAAAACAAAAGACCACTTCAAGGTACTGTAATGAACTCATTATTTATTTATATTTGTGTTAAACCTACTGTATTCCAACTTCTCTATGGATTATAAACTATTTTACTAGCCATAGATTCATCAAAATAAGCAAACAACACACGAAAAACAGAATCTGTCAAAAACAGAATAGTCTGTAGTAATCTGTAGCTAGCGCAAGATCTGGAACCCCAAAAATTCTAAAATAAATTGCTGGACGTGAGGAATTTATCTATTAATCATCTTCAAAAAGAATTAACTAAATATCACTCTTCAAATAAAAATGACAGCAGTTCTCGTGAGCGCTAAAGTTTCTGTTTTTTACAGCAAGTTCAACAAGACTTTCCCCAAGTCTTCCCAACGGTTCTACTTGGAACAAACACTAATTAAACACAAAAAACACAACCAAAACAGAGGCTAAATAATTTATTTATTACTAAACAGGAGCAAAAATCAAGGAATAAATATAAAATTGGGTTGTCTCCCAACAAGCGCTATCGTTTAACGTTCCTAGCTAGGCATAAAAAGCGAGGATAGATCTAGGTATTGCCATCTTTGGTAGGCAATCCATAAGTGGCTCTGATGATAGTTTCATATGGCAATTTTATTTTCTTTCCAGGAAAGTGTTCCATGCCCTTTTTTAATGGAAATTGAAATCTAATATTCCCTTCCTTCATATCAATAATCGCGCCAACCGTTCTAAGGAAAGGTCTACCAAGAATAATAGGGCAAGAAGGATTGCAATCTATATCAAGAACAATGAAATCTACGGGCACATAATTCCTATTTGCAACAATAAGAACATCATTAATCCTTCCCATAGGTTTCTTAATAGTAGAATCCGCAAGATGCAAGTTTAAAGAGCAATCATCAAAATTACGGAAATCTAGCAAATCACACAAAGTCTTGGGAATAGTAGAGACACTAGCACCCAAATCACACAAAGCATAAAACTCATGATCTTTAATTCTAATTTTAATAGTTGGTTCCCACTCATCATAGAGTTTTCTAGGGATAGAAACTTTCAACTCAAATTTTTCTTCATAAGATTGCATCAAGGCATCAACAATATGTTCGGTGAAGGCTTTATGTTGAGTATAAGCATGTGGAGAATTTAGCACGGATTACAACAAGGAAATACAATCAATTAAAGAGCAATTTTCATAATTAAATTCCTTGAAATCCAATATAGTGGGTTTAGCAACATCTAGATTTTTATTTCTTTCAATCCCACTTTCATCAATTTCATCATAAAGATCTAAATACTCCGAATTTTTAGAACGCCTTCTAGGTAAAGGAAGATCATATTCAGTTTCATCAAGATTCATATTGCAAAACAAAGATTTAATAGGTGACACATCAATAACTTTTAGATCTTCATCTTGATTTTCATAGGAATTGGAAGAACACGCTTTAATAAAGGCATCTTTGGAAGCACGCATCCTAGCGGTTCTTTCCTTGCACTCATCAATGGAAATTCTCATGGCTTTGAGAGACTCATTGATATCATGCTTAGGAGGAATAGATCTAAGCTTTAAAGAATCAACCTCAAGAGAAATTCTATCAACTTTTCTAGCCAAATCATCAACTTTAAGCAATTTCTCTTCAAGCAAAGCATTAAAATTCTTTTGTGAATTCATAAACTCTTTAGCACTATTCTCAAATTCAGAGGACATCTTATTATAATTTCCATAAGAGTTGTTGTAGGAATTCCCATAATTATTAGAAGGATTACTAGGATATGGCCTAGGATTAAAATTCCCTCTATAAGCGTTGTTACCAAAATTATTCCTACCAACAAAATTCACATCCATAGATTCATTGTTATTCTCAATCAAAGTAGACAAAGGCATATCATTAGGATCGGAATAAACACTCTTAGTAGCAAATAATTTCATAAGTTCATCCATCTTTCCACTCAAAACATTAATTTCTTCTATCGCATGCACTTTTTATTAGAAGATCTTTCAGTATGCCATTGAGAATAATTACCATACTATTATCTAGGAGTTTAGTAGCATCTCCTAAAGTGATTTCCATAAAAGTGCCTCCCGCGGCCGAATCAAAAATATTTCTAGAACAAAATTCAATCCGGCATAAAAAATTGTATAATCATCCACAAATTCAAACCATGAGTAGGGAAATTATGTATCATTAATTTCATTCTCTCCCAAGCTTGTGCAACATGTTCATGATCAAGTTGCTTAAAGTTCATAATATCGTTTCTAAGAGAGATGATCTTAGCAGGAGGGAAATACTTAGAGATAAAAGCATCTTTGCACTTGTTCCAAGAATCAATACTATTCTTAGGCAAAGACGAAAACCAAGCTTTAGCACAATCTCTAAGCGAAAAAGGAAATAGCTTCAATTTAACGACATCATTATCGACATCTTTTTGCTTTTACATATCACATAAATCAACGAAGCTATTCAGATGAGTAGCGACATCTTCACTAGGAAGGCCGGTGAATTGATCTTTCATAACAAGATTCAACAAAGCAGTATTGATTTCACAAGATTCAGTATTGGCAAGAGGAGCAATCAGAGTGCTAAGGAAATCATTATTATTGGTATTGGTGAAGTCACACAATTTGGTAGTATCTTGAGCCATCGCGACAAACAAGCAATCCAACACACGAGCAAACAAAAGGCAAGAGGGCAAGAGAGGGAGGATAGAGAGAGAGAGGGCAAATAAAACGGCAAGGGTGAAGTGGGGGAGAGGAAAACGAGAGGCAAATGGCAAATAGTGTAATGCGAGAGATAGGGATTGTGATGGGTACTTGGTATGTTGACTTTTTGCGTAGACTCCCCGGCAACGGCTCCAGAAATCATCTTGCTACCTCTTGAGCTTGTGTTGGTTTTCCCTGAGGAGGAAGGGATGATGCAACAGAGTAGCGTAAGTATTTCCCTCAGTTTTTGAGAACCAAGGTATCAATCCAGTAGGAGGCCACGCTCAAGTCCCTCGTACCTTCACAAAATGATAGCTACTCGCAACCAACGCGATTAGGGGTTGTCAATCCCTTCATGGTCACTTACGAGAGTGAGATCTGATAGATATAATATTTTTGGTATTTTTGGTATAGACATGCAAAGTAAAAAGTAAAGGCAAAGTAAAAAGCAAAGCAAGATTAAAGTGATGGAGATTGATATGATGAGAATAGACCCGGGGGGGCATAGGTTTCACTAGTGGCTTCTCTCAAGAGCATAAGTATTCTACGGTGGGTGAACAAATTACTGTTGGGCAATTGACAGAATTGAGCATAGTTATGAGAATATCAAGGCATGATCATCTATATAGGCATCACGTCCGTGGCAACTAGACCGAAACGATTCTGCATCTACTACTATTACTCCACTCATCGACCGCTATCCAGCATGCATCTAGAGTATTAAGTTAAAAACAGAGTAACACCTTAAGCAAGATGACATGATGTAGAGAGATAAATTCATGCAATATGAAATAAACCCCATCTTGTTATCCTCGATGGCAATGATACAATACGTGCATTTCTACCCCTTCTGTCACTGGGAAAGGACACCGCAAGATCGAACCCAATGCTAAGCACTTCTCCCATGGCAAGAACTACCAATCTAGTTGGCCAAACCAAACGGATAATTTGAAGAGACTTGAAAAGATAACCAATCATACATAAAAGAATTTAGAGAAGATTCAAATATTATTCATAGATAGACTTGATCATAAACCCACAATTCATCGATCTCAACAAACACACCGCAAAAAGAAGATTACATCGAATAGATCTCCACGAGAGAGGGGGAGAACTTTGTATTGAGATCCAAAAAGAGAGAAGAAGCCATCTAGCTACTAACTATGGACCGAAGGTATGATATAAAGTACTCACACTTCATCGGAGGGGCTATGATGATGTAGAAGCCCTCCGTGATGACGGCCCTCTCCGGCGGAGCTCCGGAACAGGCCCCAAGATGGGATCTCGTGGATACAAAAAGTTGCGGTGGTGGAATTAGGTTTTTGGCTCCGTCTCTGTTCGTTTGGGGGTACGTACGTACATATAGGAGGAAGGAGTACGTTGGTGGAGCATCGAGGGGCCCATGAGGCAGGGGCGCGCGCCCCACCCTCGTGACCGCCTATCTGATGCCTTGGCGTAGGGTCCAAGTCTCCTGGATCACGTTCGGTGAGAAAATCACGTTTCCGAAGGTTTCATTCCGTTTGGATTCCATTTGATATTCCGTTTCTTCGAAACACTGAAATAGGCAAAAAAACAGCAATTCTGGACTGGGCCTCCGGTTAATAGGTTAGTCCCAAAAATAATATAAAAGTGGAAAATAAAGCCCAATATAGTCCAAAACAGTAGATAATATAGCATGGAGCAACCAAAAATTATAGATACGTTGGAGACGTATCATGCGGGCATGAAATATTGGATTTGCAGACAAGTATGTAGCACCAAGGTTGTCGCACCACAGACAAGGTCTTTCTTTGAGAGGAACTGTAACGCCCTCGAGGCGGCTATATCTCCCACGTGTCGAAGCACGACTTAGAGGCATAACTGCATTGAAAGCAATGTCGCAAGTGAGGTAATCTTCACACAACCCATGTAATACATAAGGGAAAGAGATACATAGTTGGCTTACACTCGCCACTTCACACAATTACATGAATAAAGCATTACATCATCCGAATACAATCAAGGCCCGGCTACGGAGCCAAAATAAAAGAAGACTACCCCAAATGCTACACAGATCCCCGATCGACCCCAACTGGGCTCCACTATTGATCAACTGGAACGAACAACACAAAGGACAAGATCTTCATCGAGCTCCTCCTTGAGCTTGGTTGCATCACCTGCTCGGTTCAACGGCACCTGGAAGCTGGTTTTGGAAGTAACTGTGAGTCACGGGGACTCAGCAATCTCACACCCTCGCGATCAAGACTATTTAAGCTTATAGGTAAGGTAAAAGGTATGAGGTGGAGCTGCAACAAGCGGCTAGCATATATGGTGGCTAACATACGCAAATGAGAGCGAGAAGAGAAGGCAAAAGCACGGTCGAACAACTATGATCAAGAAGTGATCCTAGAACAACCTACGTCAAGCATTACTCCAACACCGTGTTCACTTCCCGGACCCCGCCGAGAAGAGACCATCACGGTAACACACGCGGTTGATGTATTTTAATTAAGATAAACTTCAGGTTTTCTACAACCGGACATTAACAAATTCCCATCTGCCCATAACCGCAGGCACGGCTTTCGAAAGTTCAATCCCTGCAGGGGTGTCCCAACTTAGCCCATCATAAGCTCTCACGGTCAACGAAGGATATTCCTTCTAGCGGGAAGACCCGATCAGGCTCAGAATCCCGGTTACAAGACATTTCGACAATGGTAAAACAAGACCAGCAAAGCCACCCACATGTGCCGACAAATCCCGATAGGAGCTGCACATATCTCGTTCTGAGGGCACACCAGATGAGCAAGACGTCGGGTGGGCCAGCCCAGAGTTGCCCCTGGTAGCTCCGGACATCGCTCAGTTGGACCAACACTTAGAGAAGCACTGGCCCCGGGGGGTTAAAATAAAGATGACCCTTGAGCCGGCCGACTCAAGGGAAAGAAAAAGGCTAGGTGGCAAATGGTAAAACCAATGTTGGGCCTTGCTGGAGGAGTTTTATTCAATGTGAACTGTCAAGGGGTTCCCATTATAACCCAACCGCGTACGGAACGCAAAATCCGGGAACATAACACCAACATGACGGAAACTAGGGCGGCAAGAGTGGAACAAAACACCAGGCAAGAGTGGAACAAAACATTTTTTTCTAGACTCAATAACGCCAGCGATTCGATCAAGGAGGGGGCTCCTAAGGTCGGGGAAGGCTCTGATACCAACTTGTAACGCCCTCGAGGCGGCTATATCTCCCACGTGTCGAAGCACGACTTAGAGGCATAACCGCATTGAAAGCAATGTCGCAAGTGAGGTAATCTTCACACAACCCATGTAATACATAATGGAAAGAGATACATAGTTGGCTTACACTCGCCACTTCACACAATTACATGAATAAAGCATTACATCATCCGAATACAATCAAGGCCCGGCTACGGAGCCAAAATAAAAGAAGACTACCCCAAATGCTACACAGATCCCCGATCGACCCCAACTGGGCTCCACTACTGATCAACTGGAACGAACAACACAAAGTACAAGATCTTCATCGAGCTCCTCCTTGAGCTTGGTTACGTCACCTGCTCGGTTCAACGGCACCTGCGAGCTGGTTTTGGAAGTAGCTGTGAGTCACGGGGACTCAGCAATCTCACACCCTCGCGATCAAGACTATTTAAGCTTATAGGTAAGGTAAAAGGTATGAGGTGGAGCTGCAACAAGCGACTAGCATATATGGTGGCTAACATACGCAAATGAGAGCGAGAAGAGAAGGCAAAAGCACGGTCGAACAACTATGATCAAGAAGTGATCCTAGAACAACCTACGTTAAGCATAACTCCAACACCGTGTTCACTTCCCGGACCCCGCCGAGAAGAGACCATCACGGTAACACACGCGGTTGATGTATTTTAATTAAGATAAACTTCAGGTTTTCTACAACCGGACATTAACAAATTCCCATCTTCCCATAACTGCGGGCACGGCTTTCGAAAGTTCAATCCCTGCAGGGGTGTCCCAACTTAGCCCATGACAAGCTCTCACGGTCAACGAAGGATATTCCTTCTAGCGGGAAGACCCGATCAGGCTCGGAATCCCGGTTACAAGACATTTCGACAATGGTAAAACAAGACCAGCAAAGCCACCCAGATGTGCCAACAAATCCCGATAGGAGCTGCACATATCTCATTCTCAGGGCACACCGGATGAGCAAGACGTCGGGTGGGCCAGCCCAGAGTTGCCCCTGGTAGTTCCGAACATCGCTCAGTTGGACCAACACTTAGAGAAGCACTGGCCCAGGGGGTTAAAATAAAGATGACCCTTGAGCCGGCCGACTCAAGGGGAAAGAAAAAGGCTAGGTGGCAAATGGTAAAACCAATGTTGGGCCTTGCTGGAGGAGTTTTATTCAATGTGAACTGTCAAGGGGTTCCCATTATAACCAAACCGCGTATGGAACGCAAAATCCGGGAACATAACACCGACATGACGGAAACTAGGGCGGCAAGAGTGGAACAAAACACCAGGCATAAGGCCGAGCCTTCCACCCTTTACCAAGTATATAGATGCATTAATTAAGTAAAAGATATTGTGATATCCCAACAAAATATCCATGTTCCAAACATGGAAAAAGCTCCAATCTTCACCTGCAACTAACAACGCTATAAGAGGGGCTGAGCAAAGCGGTAACATAGCCAAACAACGGTTTGCTAGGACAAGGTGGGTTAGAGGCTTGGCTCAACAATATGGGAGACATGATAAGCAAGTGGTAGGTATCGCAGCATAGGCATAGCAAAAGAGCGAGCAACTAGCAAGCAAAGATAGAAGTGATTTCGAGGGTATGGTCATCTTGCCTGGAATCCCGCAAGGAAGAAGAAGGAGTCCATGAAGAAGACAAACAGACGAAGTTGAACAAATCCTCACAAACGCGACGTTATCGGAACTAACCCGAAGAAGCAACACCGGAAAGGAGCAAACAACATAGTAAACAACCATCACTTGAACATGGCATGATGCACAATCAAGTATGATGCATGTCCGGTATAATGAAGCATGGCATGGCAAAGTGCACAAACAACCCTACCAATTAAGTGGAGCTCAATATGCAACTCTGTTGCATAGTGACGAAACACCACGTGACTTATTTAGTTCGATCTTGTTTATGTACTCAACAATATTAAATGTTGTTAGCATGGCAAGAGGTGAAGCATAAGTAAAACTACCCATCTAGTCAAGTTTAAATGAGGCCGGAAGCAACAAACAACAATTCCGGTAAATCCCCATATGCATATATTAGGTTTGGTGTTGTTCTGCCCTAAACACAATTTTAGAGTTATTAAACATGCAAAACAAGTACACCATGTTAAACTAGGCATTTTTCTACCCCATTTACATATAAAGTTTGTTAGGTTTGGAGCTACGGTTATTTAGTTACGAAATAAATCATTTTAGCAAGTTAATTAAGCAAGTTTAAACAAACAACATATTAAGCATTTTAAACATAGATGAAAGTTGGATATTATTAAACTAGACAAAATTTTAGACAAGTTTCATATATAAAGTTTTTACATGTGATGCTTAGTTTGTGAGATATTAAATGTATGAACATGAGGGTCTTTTCTGTAAAACTGGCACCCTCTGGAAAAAGCTAAAATCACAGATCTGAAAAAAACAAATGGGCTGAATCTGGTGCAAGTCTGGGCCAACTGGAAAAAAAACAAAAGGGATGCTGCTGGGGGGCGTCTCACCATGGCCAAGGCCCAGTTCGGGTGAGAGGGCAGGCTTTAGCTGGGCCTGGGAGAGGTCGCTGGGTCAACGCGAGGCGCAGCGGAGGCGCTGACTGCGTGCGCTCTGCGCATCTCTGAAGAAAATGACAGCAGCAGGTCAAGGCAGCCCGGCAGGGGACAGGCGCGGCGGCAGCTAGTCTCCAGTGACGCTGCGCGGAGCCCTGGAGGCGGGGAGGAAGTGCAGGGCCATGGCAGGGAGAATTCAGACAAGAGGCAGGGACAGAGAGAGAGAGAGCCAGAGTGAGAGCGAGAGGAGGCGAGGCGACCTGGATGCAGAGGAGGCGCAGGGAACTTGGTGGCCGGCGGCGGGTCTTGCAGCGGCGCAAAATCTGGCCGGTGCCTGTCGTATCCGGCGTGGAGGAGGACGAGAATGGATTCCCCGTGGACCGAGGCAGGTCGGGACGACAACAGAGGAGCTCCGGGGCCACGAAGAGGATGCAGGGCGCCATGAGGATGGGCGCGGGGACCTGGCGTCCATGGCGGAGGTAGCGACGCTGGAGGGTCCTGGTTCAGACGAAGCAAGGCAGCGGCGGCGACGGGTAGAGCTGCAGAACTTGGCGCGACGAAGGAGAAGGCTCTTGCTCCGGCGAGAACGAGGTGGAAGCAGGGTCAGGCGACGCTCGGGAGGTTCGGCGGCTTCGCGTCCATGGCGGCTTCCTGTAGAAAGAGGCGAGAGGGAGTTGATGGAGAGGAGTGAGGACGGGGGAGGAGAAAAAGTGGGAGCACGGGGAGCAGGGAGAGGCGACGGCCTGGCGGTGGTGTTCGTCTCCGGCGACTGGGAGCTGCTGCTCCGCTGCTTGCAGGTGAGGAGGCCCGCAGGAGATCGGCTGCCGCGGTGATCTGCTCCCCGGCGAGCTCAGGCGAGGTAGAGGGGATCCACGGGCGCGTGGGGACTGCAGTGGTTGGTCGGGGATGCAAATCGAGAAGGGGATTAGGTCGGCCGTGTAACACCCCGGATGTAACTTTCCCAATTTGTACTCCAACTCTTGCCATTTCCGGCGTTAAGTTATATTTATTTTCTCGGGTTCGGATCTTTGTCTCCGTGTGTTGTTTTCTTTGTCACGCATCTCATATCATGTCATCATGTGCATTGCATTTGCATACGTGTTCGTTTCATACATTCGAGCATTTTCCCCATTGTCCGTTTTACATTCCGGCGCTTCGTTCTCCTCCGGTGGTCATTTCTAGCTTTCTTTCGTGTGTGGGGATTAAACATTTCCGGATTGGACCGAGACATGCCAAGCGGCCTTGGTTTACTACCGGTAGACCGCCTGTCAAGTTTCGTACCATTTGGACTTCGTTTGGTACTCCAACGGTTAACCGAGGGACCGAAAAGGCCTCGTGTGTGTTGCAGCCCAACACCCCTCCAATTTGGCCCAAAACCCACCAAACTCTGCTCCATGTCGTAGAGCGTTCGATCACGATCACGTGGCCGAAAACCGCACCTCATTTGGACTCTCCTAGCTCCACTTATGCCTATAAATAGACCCCCCGTTTTTCGGATCTCTCTCCCTCTCCGAAACCCTAAATCCTCTCGCGCCGGCCGGACATTGTCCGACCCGGCCGGACACACCGCTGCCGCCCTATCCCGCTGCGCCATGTGGCCTCCACCACCTACCACCGCCGCCGGCCCGGGAGGCCCGACCTGGGCCCCCGCGAGCCCGAAGTCCCCGCCGCCAGGCCACCTCCTCTCTCCGCCGCCTCCCTCGGCTCAGGCGGGCGCCGCCGCCGCGGGCCGCCTCGCCACCGCTCCGCCCCGAGCCGAGCCGGAGCTCGCCGCGCCACCGCCGCCTCGCCGCGCCGGCGAGCTCGGACCGCATCGCCGCCCCACGCCGCGGCCGGCCACGCCGTCCCCGCCGCCTCTTCGACCCCCGCCGGCCGGATCCGGTGAGGTCCGGGCCCGGGAGACCTCGTCGCCGTTCGTCCCGCTCCGGCCGCCGTCGTCTCCGTCATCTCCGGCGACCTCTGTGAACAGTGCGGCGCCGCGCCTCGGTTTCCGTGCAACCCTAGATCTGGGGTTGTTTTTTTTCTCCAAGTCTTTAAATTTTCAGCCCAAGTTGCTCTGTTCGAAGCTCCGTAACTTTGCACCCGTAGCTCCGATTCATACATATAGCATATCAAAATGTTCGCCTCGAGGAGTACATCGTTTCATTCCATTGCATCATTTTCATTTGAGTTCATCTTGATGCCCGAAATGCTGTTAGAAGGAGGCTTCGTGAGTTATTTGTCAGTTCTGCTAGTTCATCTTAGACTTTTGTCATTTTTGCCATGATTGTTGTGTGCATGATATGCCTGTGAGTCCTTCATATGTTTTGTTAAGCATTTTGTTATGTTTCCAGAGGTGCAACCCATGCATTTTTAGGATGTGTGTGGTGACTTGTGCAAGCTTGCAAAGTGAGGCACCCGGTAAATCTGTTTTCAGGGACTTAGTAGTTTTCACTAAGTCTGGGATTATTTAGTTCATGATGCCATATGTTCTTGTTGTTTCCTAGTGATCCGTGCCTCTTTTGAGGATGATCAGTAAAGGAGTTTTGTTAATATTGTAATGCTCTATCTATCCATGTCTTTGTTTGCAATTATGGAGCACCCTAGCTTGAGTCAATCGAGCTCTACTTTTGCTTCGTTGTGAATCTGGGCAGATCGTCAACTCGTTTGCGATTTTGCCGATGTTATTGTAGTTGATCCGTGCATGCTATGCCATTGTTCTTGCCATTTCTAGCTTGTATTTTGTGCCTTCTTTATGGGTGTATGCTTGTCTTGCCATGACTTGCACCGTAATCCCTTTTGGCTCAAGGTCACTAAGGGAGTTTTGTTAAGCTTGTTGAGTAGCTCCATGCCATGTCTTTCTTTGTCATGTTCAGGTCCTGTAGCATGTTGTTTTGTTGCTCCGAAGAGGGCTTCATGATCTGAAATTTCAGACAAGTGTTAATTTCACTAAGTCTGAAATCTGTTTTGCATTTGCGATTTTGCCATGCTTGTTTGAACCTCATAATGGATGAATTGGCCGTGGCTCAGTGCTAGTCTTTTGTTAAGCATCTTGTGTGCATCCCTGCCATGTATTGTGTTGTCTTATTTGGGTGCTGTAGCATGTTCATTTTGTTGCATTTAGAGGCCTACTTGCTGTAAATCGCAGACCGGTGTCATTCTTAAAACGCTTGCCATTTCCAAACCGTAACTCCGATTTCAATGATCTTTATATCGTTTTCAAGCGATTTCATCTCATCTTTCCAGTGGCACCCTTGGAATTCCAAGTTGAGGTCAGGTTCATGCATTTCCTGTCATGTCTTGCATTTTGCATCCCGCATCGCATCCCGCATAGCATGTCATCATTGCATCTCATTGTTTGAGCTTGCACGTGGTTGATTGTATCCTTGTTGCTTGTTTGTCTTGCTTGGGTAGAGCCAGGAGACGAGTTCGCTAAAGAGGAGCCCGTTGAGTTTGCTCTTGAGGATCCAGTCAACTCTGACAACTGTGCAGGCAAGATGATCATACCCTCGAAATCACTACTATCTTTGCTATGCTAGTTTGCTCGCTCTTTTGCTATGCCATTGCTACGATGCCTACCATTTGCTTGTCAGCCTCCCAATTGCCATGTCAAACCTCTAACCCACCTTGTCCTAGCAAACCGTTGATTGGCTATGTTACCGCTTTGCTCAGCCCCTCTTATAGCGTTGCTAGTTGCAGGTGAAGATTGGAGGCCGTTCCTTGTTGGAACATTTATTTACTTGTTGGGATATCATTTTATTGCCATGTTATCTTAATGAATCTATATACTTGGTAAAGGGTGGAAGGCTCGGCCTCTCGCCTAGTGTTTTGTTCCACTCTTGCCGCCCTAGTTTCCGTCATATCGGTGTTATGTTCCCGGATTTTGCGTTCCTTACGCGGTTGGGTTATAATGGGAACCCCTTGATATTTCGCCTTGATTAAAGCTTGTCCAGCAATGCCCAACATTGGTCTTACCATTTGCCACCTAGCCTTTTCTTTCCCTTGGGTTCTGCAGACTCAAGGGTCATCTTATTTTAACCCCCCGGGCCAGTGCTCCTCTGAGTGTTGGTCCAAACTAGAGCCCCTTGCAGCGCCACCTCAGGGAAACTCGAGGGCTGGTTTTAGTTGTACGGATTGCTTATCTGAGTGTGCCCTGAGAAAGAGATATGTGCAGCTCCTATCGGGATTTGTCGGCATGTTCGGGCGGTGTTGCTGGTCTTGTTTTAACCTGTCGAAGTGTCTTGAATTACCGAGATACCGAGTCTGATCGGAACATCTTGGGAGGAGGTCTATTCCTTTGTTGACCGTGAGAGCTTGTCATGGGCTAAGTTGGGACTCCCCTGCAGGGATTGAACTTTCGAAAGCCGTGCCCGCGGTTATGGGCAGATGGGAATTTGTTAATGTCCGGTTGTAGATAACTTGAACCTTAACTTAATTAAAATGAATCAACTGAGTGTGTTACCGTGAAGGCCTCTTCTCGGCGGAGTCCGGGAAGTGGACACGGTGTTGGAGTAATGTTTGCGCAGGTTGCTCTCTAGATTCTCGCTCGTGCTTTGCCTCCTCTTCTCGCTCTCTTTTGCACATAAGTTAGCCACCATATTTGCTAGTCGCTTGCTGCAGCTCCACTCATATTTTACCTTGCCACACCTATAAGCTTAAATAGTCTTGATCGCGAGGGTGCGAGATTGCTAAGTCCCTGTGGCTCACAGATTCCTACTATACCAGATGCAGGTCCAGGTGATTCCGCTCCAGGTGACGAGTACGAGCTCAAGTGGGAGTTCGATGAAGACTCTCAACGTTACTACGTGTCTTTTCCTGATGATCAGTAGTGGTGCCCAGTTGGGGTTTGATTTGGGGCCTTGTCGCATGTTGGGTTCTTTTCTATTTTGGCGCCGTAGTCGGGCCATGAGTGTTTGAATGATGGATGTTATTTATGTACTTTGATGTGACATGGCGAGTGTAAGCCAACTATGTATCTCCCCCTTTTATTATATATTACATGGGATATTGTGATGATAGCCTAACTTGCGACATTGCTTTCAATGCGGCTATGTCTCTAAGTCGTGCCTCGACACGTGGGAGCTATAGCCGCATCGAGGGCGTTACAGGCCGGGTGGAGTGGATGGATTGGATCGGGGATCCCGAGGAAGATGCGGCGGCGGCCGAAGGGACAAGTCCCTAGATTTTAGGGTTGCTGATTTATATAGTAGGTGGGTTAGGTTAGGGGCTAATCTGGTCCCTCCGATCGTAATCGGACGGTCGGGAAAAATAGGCTAGGGAGCCCAAATGAGAAAACGGAGACGTTTTGTAGATGTTTGGGGATGATCCGGACACGACGGTGACGACTGCTCGGGTCGGGTCCAGGACAATTTTCGGACGCGCGCGAGGAGGGCCGCGGGCTGACGAGAGAGGTTAGGTAGGACCTAGCGGTAGGTAGTGGGCTGTGTAGACGGTCTCGAGCTGAGAGAAGAGAAGAGAGGGAGGCCCGGCGACTGTTTCCGGAGACCGAAAACGTCCGACGAGTGTCCGGCTATAATGCCGCTATAGTTTAACGGTTGGGCTATCAAACGAACTCCGAATGCGATGAAACTTGACAGGCGGTCTATCTACACTAAAATAAGACCACACGTCAACTCTCATCCCATTTCGAGAACATTTTCCGGCCACTTATAAAATACTATTTCGGACATGCCGCGGGCGCGTGCAAGTGTGTTTGGGCTCAGAACGGACAATGGAAGGAACTGGGGAAACCCGAACGGATGCAAGTTTTGAAAACATGATGATGCAATGCACATGATGACATGATATGAGATGCATGACTCGCAAGCAATGACAAGGCAACAACAGCGAATAACTGGATGACACCTGGCACATCGGTCTCGGGGCATTACAACACTCCACCACTACGAGAGGATCTCGTCCCGAGATCTAGAATGGCACCGGAGGGAAAACAGAAGAGGAAGAGAAGAGGTAAAACTAAGTTGCTTCTTTGACAAACGAGTGAGACCAAAGAACCTTTAAAAGGTTGAGCAAAATAAAAGAAAGAAAACAACGAAGAAGAAAAAAGTTGAAAGCACTCTGTTAAGAAAGAGGAACAAGGAAGAACAAATTCGAACAACACTCCGGTTGAGAAGGGATGCAAGACTTTATAAGATGAAAAGAACTAGAAGAGAAGACACAGCACTCCGGTTAGTTGAATAAGCACAGGAAAGAACACGATCCTGACAAAAACAGAAGACGGTGGAAGAGAGCAACATCACCATGCCTTCGGAGCAAAAGAAGGAATGGAATGGAAGGAACTGGGGAAACACGATTTTGAGAGAGCACACTTTACAACAAATGCTAGAACGGAGTTGTTGGAAAACCAACAACGAAAAGAATAAACTTGATATGGTCTTATGGAATACATCTCAAATTATGAGGTGACAACCTGCCACTCACGGGAAAAGAATTTGATTGATAAGAACAAGGAGACGAGAAACTTATTTCACCGGGAGGATAAATAAAGAACTTGGGTCATTATAAGCACCATAGATAGCAACAATCCTTCGGGAAGGCTTTAGGTGAAATATAACCCAAGATAACTCCAATGAAGAGATTGATGGATTTAAGATACCTCATTCTTGACAACATGTGAATCATGAAACATGAACTCGAGTTATGAAGAATGACATAGCACCACCTCAAATGATACGGTAGAAGGAATTACACTCCGGATTGCAAGAAGAAGAAAGCTTGAACTCCTCTGAAAATAATCTTGATGAACGTTTCTAGAACGGATTAAGTCCTTGATAAACTATCATGTAGAACCTCCATGAAGAACTCAGTTAAACAAAAGAATGATCAAACGGAAGGAAAGAGAAGTTGAAAACATAAAGTGAAACCTTAGAAAGATTTAGAAGGAGCTTCACGACGAGACAAAGTGGAAAGGCTTGGAACTCCGAAAAAAAGATAAGTCCTCTCGAACCGAGAATGTGATATGATGGACCTCCATAATAAGGAATTAATCACTTGGATGAAACAAGAATAAGAATTACATTATGCTTATCCTTCACCAATTAAATTGATGACAATCAACGGATTTGGCACACTACTTATTCTCATAGCAAGGATTAAGAGAGATATAGCGCCAACTTGGGAAGGTCTTCTATGAATCACCGGTAGGATTGACAACGAATAAATTGATATGATAAACGAAGGAAGACAAAAATCTTTGAAGAACCACCGTAAGAATTAAAATGACCGAGGAAAAGAAAAAGAACACCGGGAAGAATTATAAAAAGAACGAAGATACTTGAGAGAATTTAGACCCATGAGAACGAAGAGATTACGAGATGATTAGAGAAACCTTGATTTAAGCACCGGTATGATTTGGAGAACCATAGCTGAAAGCTGAGAATGAATAAATCTTAGATGATGGGCTCCGGATAAACAAACTGAGCATACTCTTGAATTGCCTCGGATGGGTGAAAAGAATTCTCACAATCAAACAATTATGAGAGGATGGTATGAAGCTAGAACCATGAATCTTGAAGAGAATGGAGCAAGATTAACGAGAAAATCTTCTTCAGTCTTCAATATCTGAGAATGACGATGAGAAACACCACAAAATTGTTGAGATACTCCGGGATGAAAGATCAAGGAGAAAGGCATTTGACTGATGATAACTCATTCTTACGTCAAACTTGGAAAAGAATTTGAGAGTAACACCGGGAAAAATAGAAGAGTCAGGTAAGATCCTGGAAAAAGACCTGTGGGTTAGGGCCCATTCAAAAGAAACACCGTTGAACGATTTAAAAGAGAGAAAGCACCGGTTAAATAAAATGGCTTGAAAGAGATAACAACCTCGGAATAGGTTTGAACGGATCTTGAAGGAAAAGACGAGCCTTCCGAGATATCTTCAGCACTCCGGAATAATTGAATAGCGGGAAATGAATGAATATGATGAGCACCGGTATGATAAAACTTCTAAAATGAGGAAAGGATATGATCAACACCAAAAGCTTCAATTGAATCCACCGGAGAAGAAAAGAATGGAGAATGAAGAACGAGTAGAGCATCTTCATGAGAAACACCGGGTAAAAACATGAAGGAAAAAGAATGGAGAGACTTCCATCAATAACATGGATAGTGATTAAGAAATCTGAATCCTTCAAGGCAAACAAGGGTGGGAGGGTGGGAAAAAAACAAAGACAACTTAGAACGGATGAAACAAACGCCGTTGAGAAGAACTAGTAATAGATCTTGCTGATATTGAAATGATCGGATCCACTTGAAGAGAAGCACACCGGTTGAAAAAGATTGACATGACAATCTCGATTATTATGAAGGATTAGTATTCACATAGGAGTATGAGAACACCACTTAGGAAAGGTATGGAATCAACATTTGACTTCGAAGCAACTCGAATACCACAACTCAAAACAAAACAAAGGATTGGCTTGCGGAATAGGCCAGAACAAACATATGATAGAGATTTCGTCCGAAGTTTTCGTGGTGGGGCCTACACGGGCTCGATCGTACATCACCATCATGTACAAGGCAGTGCACATGACATACAAATCGTCCCCGAGTTGGCATAGCCAAGGACTCTTTAAGACACAACGAGACCACTGTAAAACCAACCGTGGATAGGCGGACCACTAGACGTCGAACCCCAATTTCATATCATACATCTGTCGGAAAGATATACTAAGAACTACTTGAATTCCCACCTATGAAACTTCCAAACCTTTCCGGTTATGCAATCAGGTGTTGGGGATACAGGGGAAGCATAATATCTCACCCAAAACTAGCAAATCCTACATTCAGCTGTATCCATCCTTCAACACATAACCAAGAAACCTTCGGAAATAGTCTACCTCAACCTTCGAAAAGCATCCGTTATACAAGTTATGGCAATACTCCCGAACTCCCGCCCCAGTACTGGGTGGCGTCGAGGTTATCTCACCAACAACTGCATAAAAGAGATTTTCGATGTCGGCGAAACTAAACTCAGGTATTCCAGAACTGCAATGATAAAATTGTGACGACAACACCTCGGAGGTCAACTCCCCGGGACACTGCCACAACCCCTAAATGACAGGAGGCACCAAGAACAATGTTCTCGTCACAAATCGATCGGAACGATTCCAAGATACCCGCGTGATCCTAAAAAAAATCAGTGAAAATTTGAGTAGAGAAGAGTCAAAACTCTACGTCAGGATGCCTCACCAGAGCAATGAAGGGACTGAGGAGTAAAAAGAATTCCTAACTCTCCGATATATATAATCCTAAATGACTCAAAACATTTTTTTCTAGACTCAATAACGCCAGCGATTCGATCAAGGAGGGGGCTCCTAAGGTCGGGGAAGGCTCTGATACCAACTTGTAACGCCCTCGATGCGGCTATATCTCCCACGTGTCGAAGCACGACTTAGAGGCATAACCGCATTGAAAGCAATGTCGCAAGTGAGGTAATCTTCACACAACCCATGTAATACATAAGGGAAAGAGATACATAGTTGGTTTACACTCGTCACTTCACACAATTACATGAATAAAGCATTACATCATCCGAATACAATCAAGGCCCGGCTACGGAGCCAAAATAAAAGAAGACTACCCAAATGCTACACAGATCCCCGATCGACCCCAACTGGGCTCCACTACTGATCAACTGGAACGAACAACACAAAGTACAAGATCTTCATCGAGCTCCTCCTTGAGCTTGGTTACGTCACCTGCTCGGTTCAACGGCACCTGCGAGCTGGTTTTGGAAGTAGCTGTGAGTCACGGGGACTCAGCAATCTCACACCCTCGCGATCAAGACTATTTAAGCTTATAGGTAAGGTAAAAGGTATGAGGTGGAGCTGCAACAAGCGACTAGCATATATGGTGGCTAACATACGCAAATGAGAGCGAGAAGAGAAGGCAAGAGCACGGTCGAACAACTATGATCAAGAAGTGATCCTAGAACAACCTAAGTCAAGCATTACTCCAACACCGTGTTCACTTCCCGGACCCCGCCAAGAAGAGACCATCACGGTAACACACGCGGTTGATGTATTTTAATTAAGATAAACTTCAGGTTTTCTACAACCGGACATTAACAAATTCCCATCTTCCCATAACTGCGGGCACGGCTTTCGAAAGTTCAATCCCTGCAGGGGTGTCCCAACTTAGCCCATGACAAGCTCTCACGGTCAACGAAGGATATTCCTTCTAGCGGGAAGACCCGATCAGGCTCGGAATCCCGGTTACAAGACATTTCGACAATGGTAAAACAAGACCAGCAAAGCCACCCAGATGTGCCAACAAATCCCGATAGGAGCTGCACATATCTCATTCTCAGGGCACACCGGATGAGCAAGACGTCGGGTGGGCCAGCCCAGAGTTGCCCCTGGTAGTTCCGAACATCGCTCAGTTGGACCAACACTTAGAGAAGCACTGGCCCAGGGGGTTAAAATAAAGATGACCCTTGAGCCGGCCGACTCAAGGGAAAGAAAAAGGCTAGGTGGCAAATGGTAAAACCAATGTTGGGCCTTGCTGGAGGAGTTTTATTCAATGTGAACTGTCAAGGGGTTCCCATTATAACCAAACCGCGTATGGAACGCAAAATCCGGGAACATAACACCGACATGACGGAAACTAGGGCGGCAAGAGTGGAACAAAACACCAGGCATAAGGCCGAGCCTTCCACCCTTTACCAAGTATATAGATGCATTAATTAAGTAAAAGATATTGTGATATCCCAACAAAATATCCATGTTCCAAACATGGAACAAGCTCCAATCTTCACCTGCAACTAACAATGCTATAAGAGGGACTGAGCAAAGCGATAACATAGCCAAGCAACGGTTTGCTAGGACAAGGTGGGTTAGAGGCTTGGCTCAACAATATGGGAGACATGATAAGCAAGTGGTAGGTATCGCAGCATAGGCATAGCAAAAGAGCGAGCAACTAGCAAGCAAAGATAGAAGTGATTTCGAGGGTCTGGTCATCTTGCCTGGAATCCCGCAAGGAAGAAGAACGAGTCCATGAAGAAGACAAACGGACGAAGTTGAACGAATCCTCACAAACACGACGTTATCGGAACTAACCTGAAGAAGCAACACCGGAAAGGAGCAAACAACATAGTAAACAACCATCACTTGAACATGGCATGATGCACAATCAAGTATGATGCATGTACGGTATAATGAAGCATGGCATGGCAAAGTGCACAAACAACCCTACCAATTAAGTGGAGCTCAATATGCAACTCTGTTGCATAGTGACGAAACACCACGTGACTTATTTAGTTCGATCTTGTTTATGTACTCAACAATATTAAATGTTGTTAGCATGGCAAGAGGTGAAGCATAAGTAAAACTACCCATCTAGTCAAGTTTAAATGAGGCCGGAAGCAACGAACAACAATTCCGGTAAATCCCCATATGCATATATTAGGTTTGGTGCTGTTCTGCCCTAAACACAATTTTAGAGTTATTAAACATCCAAAACAAGTACACCATGTTAAACTAGGCATTTTTCTACCCCATTTACATATAAAGTTTGTTAGGTTTGGAGCTACGGTTATTTAGTTACAAAATAAATCATTTTAGCAAGTTAATTAAGCAAGTTTAAACAAACAGCATCTTAAGCATTTTAAACATAGATGAAAGTTGGATATTATTAAACTAGACAAAATTTTAGACAACTTTCATATATAAAGTTTTTACATGTGATGCTTAGTTTGTGAGATATTAAATGTATGAACATGAGGGTCTTTTCTGTAAAACTGACACCCTCTGGAAAAAGCTAAAATCACAGATCTGAAAAAAACAAATGGGCCAAATCTGGTGCAAGTGTGGGCCAATTGGAAAAAAACAAAAGGGACGTTGCTGGGGGGCGTCTCACCATGGCCAAGGCCCAGTTCGGGTGAGAGGGCAGGCTTTAGCTGGGCCTGGGAGAGGCGCTGGGTCAACGCGAGGCGCAGCGGAGGCGCTGACTGCGTGCACTCTGCGCATCTTTGAAGAAAACGGCAGCAGCAGGTCGAGGCAGCCCGGCAGGGGACAGGCGCGGCGGCAGCTGGTCTCTGGTAACACTGCGCGGAGCCCTGGAGGCGGGGAGGAACTGCAGGGCCATGGCAGGGAGAATTCAGACAAGAGGCAGGGACAAAGAGAGAGCCGGAGTGAGAGCGAGAGGAGGCGAGGCGACCTGGATGCAGAGGAGGCACAGGGAACTTGGTGACCGGCGGCGGGTCTTGCGGCGGCGCAAAATCCGGCCGGTGCCTGTCGTATCCGGCGCGGAGGATGTCGGGAATGGATTCCTTGTGGACCGAGGCAGGTCGGGGACGACAACAGAGGAGCTCCGGGGCCACGAAGAGGATGCAGGGCGCCATGCGGACGGGCGCGGGGACCTGGCATCCATGGCGGAGGCAGCAGCGCTGGAGGGTCCTGGTTCAGACGAAGCAAGGCAGCAGCGGCGACGCGCAGAGCTGCAGAACTTGGCGCGGCGAAGGAGAAGGCTCTTGCTCCGACGAGAACGAGGTGGAAGCAGGGTCGGGCGACTTTCGGGAGGCTCGGCGGCTTCGCGTCCATGGCGGCTTCCTGTAGAGAGAGGGGAGAGGGAGTTGATGGAGAGGAGTGAGGACGGGGGAGAAGAGAAAAGAGGGAGCACGGGGAGCAGGGAGAGGCGACGGCCTGGCGGTGGTGCTCGTCTCCAGCGACTGGGAGCTGCTGCTCCGGCTGCTTGCAGGTGAGGAGGCCCGCAGGAGATCGGGTGCCGTGGTGATCTGCTCCCCGGCGAGCTCAGGCGAGGTAGAGGGGATCCACGGGCGCGTGGGGACTGCAGTGGTTGGTCGGGGATGCAAATCGAGAAGGGGGTTAGGTCGGCCGGGTGGAGTGGATGGATTGGATCGGGGATCCCGAGGAAGATGCGGCGGCGGCTGAAGGGACAAGTCCCTAGATTTTAGGGTTGCTGATTTATATAGTAGGTGGGTTAGGTTAGGGGCTAATCCGTTCCCTCCGATCGTAATCAGACGGTCGGGAAAAATAGGCTAGGGAGCCCAAATGAGAAAACGGAGACGTTTTGTAGATGTTTGGGGATGATCCGGACACGACGGTGACGACTACTCGGGTCGGGTCCGGGACAATTTTCGGACGCGCGCGCGAGGAGGGCCTCGGGCTGACGAGAGAGGTTAGGTAGGACCTAGCGGTAGGTAGTGGGCTGTGTAGACGGTCTTGAGCTGAGAGAAGAGAAGAGAGGGAGGCCCGGCGACTGTTTCCGGAGACCGAAAACGTCCGACGAGTGTCCGGCTATAATGCCACTATAGTTTAACGGTTGGGCTATCAAACGAACTCCGAATGCGATGAAACTTGACAGGCGGTCTTTCTACACTAAAATAATACCACACGTCAACTCTCATCCCATTCCGAGAACATTTTCCGGCCACTTATAAAATACTATTTCGGACATGCCGCGGGCGCGTGCAAGTGTGTTTGGGCTCAGAACGGACAACGGAAGGAACTGGGGAAACCCGAATGGATGCAAGTTTTGAAAACATGATGATGCAATGCACATGATGACATGATATGAGATGCATGACACGCAAGCAATGACAAGGCAACAACAGCGAATAACTGGATGACACCTGGCACATCGGTCTCGGGGCGTTACAGGAACACCAAGTTCTTTGAGCAAGGCCTCCACCCAAATTAGCTCAGTGGTGGCATTAGCCAGAGCTTTATATTCTGCTTCAGTACTAGATCGAGATACTGTTGCTTGCTTGCGAGCACTCCAAGAAATGAGGTTAGGACCAAAAAATATAGCAAAACCACCTGTAGAGCGTCGGTCATCAAGACATCCTGCCCAATCCGCATTGGAGAAGGCACTAAGAAGGGTAGAAGGGGCCTTTTCAAATGTGAGGCCAACTGACAAGGTGCCCTTAACATATCTCAAAATTCTTTTGGCTGCTGTCCACTGAGTTGTTGTAGGTGCATGAAGAAATTGACAAACTTTATTGACTGAAAAAGATAGATCAGGCCGTGTGAGGGTTAAATATTGCAAAGCACCAATAATACTTCTATAGTGTGTAGTATCATCAGGACCAAGAGGTGTGCCATCTGTAAGTGACAATTTTTCTGAAGAAGATAATGGTGTAGGACATGGTGTACAATTATTCATGCCCACTCTTTTAAGCAAGTCAGCGGCATATTTTTCTTGTGTTAAGACCAATGTACCATGAACTTTCTTAACTTCCATGCCCAAAAAGAAGTGAAGATCACCTAAATCTTTGAGAGCAAAATCTTGGCTTAAATCTTTTAATAGAGCAGAGATCACCTGGTTTGAGGAACTGGTCACAATAATATCATCCACATATATCAACATAAAAATAGTGATGCTTGACTTGTTGTAGAGAAACAAGGATGTATCTGCTTTGGATGATATAAAGCCAAGACTGTGAAGTTTAGAGCTAAGCCAAGAGTACCATGCACGAGGAGCTTGTTTTAAACCATAGAGAGCTTTGTCAAGTCTGCAAACATGCTGTGGAGCTCGAGGATCTTCAAAACCAGGAGGTTGTTTCATATAGACTTCCTCTTCCAGAACACCATGTAAAAACGCGTTCTTCACGTCTAGCTGTCGTAAGCTCCAACCACGAGAGATTGAAATAGCCAACACAAGACATATAGTAGCTGCTTTGACAACAGGACTAAAAGTTTCCTCATAGTCAATACCATAATGTTGTTTGAAACCTTTTGCAACAAGGCGGGCTTTATACCTATCAACTGTACCATCTGACTTTTTCTTGATGCGGTAGACCCATTTGCAATCAATCAAGTTCTTGTTAGAACTAGAGGGTACAAGGTGCCAAGTTTTGTTATGCATAAGTGCCTGATATTCTTCTTTCATAGCATGATGCCAATTTTTATCACGAATTGCCTCAGAAAGATTTTGTGGTTCTCCTGTAACAGTAAGCATTCCATAACGAACAGTACCATCGGTAAATATTCTTGGTTGGCGTATAGCTTTTTTTATACGGGTGCGAGCAGCAATAGGAAGATCTTGTGTAGCAACTGGAGGCGTTGTAGGGCTCGGTGGCGCAGAAGATCCTGTTAGGCTGCTGTTGTCGGACACCGAATCAGATCCGCTTGGAGCAAGGGATCCAGGTGTAGCAGTGTGGCCACCACGTGATGTAGAAGATCCGAAGGAGAGAGAACCCAAGGTGTCATGTCTGATGACATGGAGACACTTGATTCACGCGTAGAGGAACGCATGGGCGAGCGGGACGCGGTCGGCCCATTGGATGCCGGGTGACGCGACATGGCATCGTTGGACATATCAATCTGCTGCAGGGAGAATGTTTGCTCCTGATCTGAGGCAGAACCCAGAGCAGAATCATCATGAGGATCGTCAGGAGGCTGAAAAATGCTAGATGCACCCATCTCTTGGTCAATTTCTGAGTATGTTTGATCATTTCCTGTATTTTCATCACTGGGTTCTTCTGTATTTGTATCAGCGGATGCCTCAGACATTGTGAGCTGTGGATGGTTAGCAACAGTAGGAACAACAAACATGTGGTCATTATTAGTGTGCACCCCCTCATTATCGGATGGACTGTTATGAGGTAATAAAAGGATTTCCTCACGAAGACGTGAACCAGCATTAGGATGAAGAAGAGCAAAGGGAAAAACATTCTCATCAAACACAACATCACGTGAGATGTAGACACGACCACTGGATATATCAAGACATTTGACCCCTTTATGTCGAGGACTGTAGCCTAAGAAAACACATCGCTTGGAGCGAAACGAGAGTTTTCGTTTGTTATAAGGGCGAAGGTTTGGCCAACATGCACACCCAAACACACGAAGAGGTTCATAGTTGGGTTTGACATGGAGTAGAACTTCCGTAGGACTCATGTGATTGAGTATCTTGGTAGGGAGCAAATTAATGAGATATGTGGCGGTGAGAAAAGCTTCATCCCAAAATTTAAGAGGCATGCATGCATGAGAAAGTAAGGCAAGGCCAACCTCAACAATATGTCGATGTTTACGTTCAGCTGAACCATTTTGTTGATGGACGTGAGGACATGACACATGATGTGTAATGCCAACTTTTTGGAAGAAGGCATTGAGTTTTTCGTATTCACCACCCCAATCAGTTTGCATGGTAATTATTTTTCGACCAAATTTCCGTTCAACAAGTTGTTGGAAATTAAGAAAGGCCTGATAAACATTAGAATGCTTCTTAAGCAAATATGTCCAAGTAAATTTGCTAAAATCATCAATAAAGCTCACATAATATAAGTGTTTCCCAACATAAGCTGGAGCAGGACCCCAAACATCAGAGAATATTTGTTCCAATGGAACAGTAGACACACTAGTAGAGATGGGATAGGGAAACTGATGGCTTTTAGCTTGCTGACATGGATCACATACATAAGGATTTATTTGTGGATCATAAGAGAGTTTATTCTTCCGAAGTACTTGTTGAACAATGAAAGAGGATGGATGCCCTAGACGATTATGCCATATGGATGAAGTGGGTTTGATGGTGACGAAGGCACACTTGGGAGACCTCGTGAACAAGGGCATAATCGGGTAGAGACCACCATGGCAAGGACCTTTAAACAGTGTGTCCCTCGTGACCCGATCCTTTATCAAAAAGAAGAAAGGATGAATTTCAAGAAATATATTGTTGTCTAAGGCAAGTTGATGAGCAGATAAAAGATTTTTGGATGCACTAGGAACATGCAAAATATTGTTAAGAGAAAGAGAATTATGAGAGGTGTGCAAAGTAGAATGACCAATGTGTGTTATTGCCATACCATTTCCATTTGCCATATGGACTTCATCACGTCCATTGTAATTTTCCCGAGTGGTCAATTTGTGTAATTCTCTGGTGATGTGATTTGTTGCTCCTGTATCAACATACCAGTTTGTATCCATTCCATAAGATGCAAGATGTGCACCATTGTCTTCCGAGTGAGAGTCATCATCATCACCATTGTCAGAATACCTCCACCAACAATCACGTGCTGGGTGCCCATATTTTTTTGCATATCTGACATGTAATATCCTGGCGAGGAGAAGGTATGCGACCAAGGCCACGACCACGACCATGACCACCTCTCTGTGGATTACGACCGTGTGTTGGATGTGTCTGCTACGGACGACCATGGTATTGCCCATATCCACCACGAGAGTTTTGCCGATAATTATTATTGAAGGAACGTCCTCGTGTAGCAGCATTAATTAGCGGAAGACTGAAAAGCCCCAACGGTTTGATCTGACTCGGCAAGCATTTGCTGCCTGTAATCATATGCCGTAAGCTGTGCACAAACATCAGCAAGAGTGGTGGTAGGAACAGTGTTAATAGAGGCAACCACAGAGTTATATTCTCCATCAAGACTACCAAGGATATACTCCTTCAGTTCATCATCATCAATTAGCCGACCAGCTGCAGCAAGTTCTGAAGCAAAACTTTTCATCAAAGCAATATATTTATCTGCAGGCATATCACGCTTCTTTGTATTCACAAGTTTTCCACGCAACATATTGATGCGTGCCTTGGATTGTGAGGCAAACGAGGCTTCAATTGCAGCCCAGATTTCAGCAGCATGTTCTAACGCAAAAAATTGAGCAAGAACATCCTTATTGATTTTGTGAGATAGCTCACCACTTGTTGATCCCTCTCAATCCAGGCTTCGTAGGCCGGATTCGACACAGTGGTCCTCGTGCTTTCAGCCTCAACCTCCAATGTTTTGCAGGTGCTGAATCGGAACCATCAAGTAGCCCCATGACCCGAGCACCGCGAAAGGCATGAAGAACCTGCATCTTCCAGTAGATGTGATTTTCCCGAGAGAGTTTCTCCGAGGGAGGAGATCCCAGAAGCGCCGCTAGTGTTGAAGAGGAGGTCGCCATGGGGAAGGAGGGAGGGAATCGATCGATGATCTTGACCAGCGATCAAGTTTTTGGCGTGTGTGTTTGGCTAGATCAGATCCCTAGACCTCGGAAGAGGTGGCTCTGTTATGACCGGCCAGGTCTATGGCTGCCGGGGGCCCATTGGGCAGGCTTAAGGCCCAAGTTATCTTAGTTTATTTTCAGATTTATGATTATATATACAAGTTGTAAGACTATTTTGAGCATTAAGCAATAAGACTATTCTATTGCCCGGCTCCCAAAGGAGCCGGAACCCTAAAACCCTAGCCCTCTCTCTCCTGCGCCGCCGCCGCCCAGCCGCAAGGACGGCGCCTCGCCGCCGACCGCCGCGTTCTAGCCCATGCCCAGCTCCCTCCTTTCCCTACCACCTACGTCCCAGAGGAGCCCGAACCCTAACTCCTAACACCTTGGTATTAGCCAGCTCTGGTTCGACCATGTCATCCTCACCACCATCGCCGTCGCTGCCCGTGACCACCACCGCCGCGTCAGCGCCCCTAGCCACGGGGTCGCTGGTCCTCCCGTCCGCGCCACTGGACCTCATCCCTGGCACGTCAACCGGCCATCCGCCGGCCCCCATCACCACTACGCCGCCGTCGCCATCAACTCTACCAGCCCACTACACCCCGGAGGCCATGGCGGGGCTCTTCCTGGCCAGCCCGTTCGGACCACCACAGCCGCCCCCGCCGCCTGCGCCCTCCGGGCCGCCGACGCTCCCGTGGTACTCGGTGCCCGCCACGCTCACCGGCGGCTACCCGACGCTACAGCAGCAGGCCGCTCCAGCGCCGGCTGGGCCACACTGGCCCGCGCCAGCACCCGCGGCATCGGCCGCGTCCGCCCCAACCCCGTGGCCGGTCTGGTCTGCCCCGGCCCCCTCCGCACCGGCTGCGCCGGCCCCCACGCCGTCTCCACCGCCTAGCGCCGGCCTGAGTCAGGGCCCTTCCGGGGGGCTTCCGATCCAGCAGGTGCGGTTTCCACCGTCGCCCTCTCCGATTCCGGCTTGGCTCACCGGAACGTCGCCACTGCCGGTCTACACAGAGGCCGGCGAACCGGCGGTGGCCACGCTACAGTTCGGCGCGCCGTCCTCGGCCCTTCGCATCGACGAACCAGTGGACACTGGCGCATCGACTCCGACACCACCTCGCTTTGCCCGGATCGACTTTGCCACATATGATGGCTCGGAGGACCCTCTTAACTGGTTAAACCAGTGTGATCAGTTCTTCCGGGGGCAGTGCACACCCGCGTCCGAGCGCACTTGGCTCGCGTCATACCACCTTCGGGGTGCCGCCCAGACATGGTACTACGCCCTCGAGCAGGACGAGGGCGGCATGCCCCCATGGGATCGTTTCCGCGAGCTGTGTCTCCTTCGCTTCAGACCACCACGGCGCGGCACCCACTTGTCCGAGCTGGGCTGCCTACCCTTCACCTCCACGGTCCAGGATTTCGCCGACCGCTTCCAGGCTCTGGCGTGTCACGCACCGGGGGTGACGGCACTACAGCGGGCTGAGCTCTTCGTCGGCAGCCTTCCCGACCACATCCGCGTGGATGTCGAGATGAAGGGACCCCAGGACCTGCAGACGGCCATGTACTACGCTCGAGCGTTCGAGCAGCGTGCCCAGGCCTTAACACAGCCCGCACCACCTCGGGGGAGCCGAGTGCCTCCACGACCACCGTCGGCCGCACCAGCTTCTGCAGCCGCCTCACTGACGGCCACTCCGGCCGCGACGCGGCCTTTCCGGCGCCTCTTGCAGGCCGAGCAGCTCGAGCGCCACCGCCTGGGGCTGTGCTTTAACTGTGATGCACCCTATGCCCCGGGCCATGTCTGCCCGCGCCTCTTCTACTTGGAGACAGTCGATGAGACCGAGGACGCTGCCACTGACGATGGACTCGGCGACCCAGCCGCCGCCATGGTCGCGCCGGCACCCGCGCCTGCGCCGGCTACGGCCCTTGTCGTCTCCCTCCACGCGTTGGCCAGCATCCGCAATGAGCGGACTATGCTTATTCCGGTCATGATCCACGGCGAGACTCTGGTGGCTCTCTTAGACACGGGCTCTACACATAACTTCCTTCCGGAGGCTACTATGCGGCGCCTTGCCCTACAGCCGACGGGAGGGGAGCAGCTGCGGGTCACCGTCGCTAATGGCAACCGCCTCCGATGCCATGCGCTCGCTCGGGACGTTCCCATTACTATCGGCGACGAGCACTTCACCATCACGTGTGCTGGCATCGACTTGGGCTGCTTGGACTTCATCCTCGGTGTCGACTTTTTGCGGACTCTCGGTCCCATCCTTTGGGACTTCGTGTTGGAAATATGCCCTAGAGGCAATAATAAAATGATTATTATTATATTTCCTTGTTCATGATAATCGTTTATTATCTATGCTAGAATTGTATTGATAGGAAACTCAGATACATGTGTGGATACATAGACAACACCATGTCCCTAGTAAGCCTCTAGTTAACTAGCTCGTTGATCAATAGATGGTTACGGTTTCCTGACCATGGACATTGGATGTCGTTGATAACGGGATTACATCATCAGGAGAATGATGTGATGGACAAGACCCAATCCTAAGCATAGCACTAGATCGTGTAGTTCGTATGCTAAAGCTTTTCTAATGTCAAGTATCATTTCCTTAGACCATGAGCTTGTGCAACTCCCGGATACCGTAGGAATTCTTTGGGTGTGCCAAACGTCACAACGTAACTGGGTGGCTATAAAGGTACACTACAGGTATCTCCAAAAGTGTCTGTTGGGTTGGCACGAATCGAGACTGGGATTTGTCACTCCGTGTAAACGGAGAGGTATCTCTGGGCCCACTCGGTAGGACATCATCATAATGTGCACAATGTGATCAAGGAGTTGATCACGGGATGATGTGTTACGAAACGAGTAAAGAGACTTGCCGGTAACGAGATTGAACAAGGTATCGGGATACCGACGATCGAATCTCGGGCAAGTGTCGTACCGATAGACAAAGGGAATTGTATACGGGATTGATTAAGTCCTTGACATCGTGGTTCATCCGATGAGATCATCGTGGAACATGTGGGAGCCAACATGGGTATCCAGATCCCGCTGTTGGTTATTGACCGGAGAGTCATCTCGGTCATGTCTGCATGTCTCCCGAACCCGTAGGGTCTACACACTTAAGGTACGGTGACGCTAGGGTTATAGAGATATTAGTATGCGGTAACCCGAAAGTTGTTCGGAGTCCCGGATGAGATCCCGGACGTCACGAGGAGTTCCGGAATGGTCCAGAGGTAAAGAATTATATATAAGAAGTGCTATTTCGGCCATCAGGACAAGTTTCGGGGTCACCGGTATTGTACCGGGACCACCGGAAGGGTCCCAGGGGTCCACCGGGTGGGGCCACCTGCCCCGGGGGGCCACATGGGCTGTAGGGGGTGCGCCTTGGCCTATATGGGCCAAGGGCACCAGCCCCAATAGGCCCATGCGCCAAGAGAAGGGGAAAAGGAAGAGTCCTAAAAGGGGAAGGCACCTCCGAGGTGCCTTGGGGAGGAGGGACTCCTCCCTGGCCGCACCCTTCCTTGGAGGAAGGGCCAAGGCTGCGCCCCCCCCCCCTCTCCCTTGGCCCTATATATAGTGGGGGGAAGGGAGGGCAAACAAAACCTAAGCCCTGGCGCCTCCCTCTCCCTCCCATGACACATCTCCCTCCTCCCGCAGCGCTTGGCGAAGCCCTGTTGGAATCCCGCTACTTCCACCACCACGCCGTCGTGCTGCTGGATCTCCATCAACCTCTCCTTCCCCCTTGCTGGATCAAGAAGGAGGAGACGTTGCTGCTCCGTACGTGTGTTGAACGCGGAGGTGCTGTCCGTTCGGCGCTAGGATCATCGGTGATTTGGATCACGACGAGTACGACTCCATCAACCCCGTTCTCTTGAACGCTTCCGCGCGTGATCTACAAGGGTATGTAGATCCACTCCTCCCTCGTTGCTAGATGACTCCATAGATAGATCTTGGTGACACGTAGGAAAATTTTGAACTTATGCTACGTTCCCCAACACTTCGACGCCCTGACGATGACCTTCTGGCGCCTCGGTCGCCGCATCCGGTGGGAGGGCGTTGGCGGCACCAGGCGTCGCCCCCACTCCAGCTAGCCGCGGCCACCACGGAGGCCGAGCATCCGCTACTGGATCACCTCCTGCAGCAGCACGGTGATCTTTTTGTGGAACCCCAGGGCCTTCCGCCAGCCTGGGTCTACGACCACCGTATTCATCTCCTGCCGAGCTTGGCTCCGGTGGCAGTACGGCCCTACCGGTACCCTCAGTTGCAGAAGGACGAGTTGGAGCGGCAGTGCGCCATCATGCTTGCCGCAGGCATTATCTGTATCTTTACATCACCCTTTACGGCGCTGGTCCTCCTCGTACGTAAGTCGGACGGCACTTGGCGCTTCTGCATCGACTACCGCGCCCTTAATGCTCTCACACTTAAGGATAAGTTTCCTATTCCGGTGGTCGATGAACTCCTGGATGAGCTACATGGTGCGCGTTTCTTCACCAAACTGGACCTCCGGTCGGGGTATCATCAGGTGCGCATGCATCCTGACGACATCGCCAAGACGGCGTTTCGGACCCATCACGGCCACTTCGAGTTCTTGGTGATGCCCTTTGGCCTCGCCAACGCCCCGGCGACATTTCAGGCCTTGATGAACGATGTCCTCCGACCCTACTTACGTCGGTTTGTGCTCGTTTTCTTTGATGACATTCTTATCTACAGCGCCTCTTGGGCAAAGCACCTCCAGCATGTGGCCATCATCTTCAACGAGCTTCGGGCACATCATCTTCATCTTAAGCGCTCGAAGTGCTCGTTCGGGACACCTTCGGTCGCTTACCTCGGCCATGTCATCTCGGCCGAGGGTGTGGCCATGGACGCCGACAAGGTGGCGGCCGTCGCCGCCTGGCCCATTCCGCAGTCTCCGCGGGCTCTTCGCGGCTTCCTTGGTCTTGCTGGGTACTACCGGAAGTTCATCCGGGAGTTTGGCCTTATCACGGCCCCGCTCACGCGTCTCCTCCGCCGCGACGCCTTCTCTTGGGATACGGAGGCCACTTCAGCGTTCGAGGCCCTCAAGGGGGCCCTCACGACGGGACCCGTACTGCAGATGCCGGACTTCGACCTTCCCTTCACCGTCAACTGCGACGCTTCCGGTGTGGGGTTTGGTGCGGTCCTGCACCAGGGCGATGGACCCCTCGCCTTCTTCAGCCGCCCCTTTGCTGCTCGCCATCTTAAATTGGCGGCGTATGAGCGTGAGCTCATTGGGTTGGTGCAGGCAGTACGCCATTGGCGGCCCTATCTTTGGGGTCGTTCCTTCCGGATCCGCACGGACCACTACAGCCTCAAGTTCATGCTGGATCAGAGGCTCTCGACGGTTCCCCAGCACCAGTGGATCAGTAAACTCTTTGGCTTTGATTTTACCGTCGAGTACCGGCCAGGTCGCCTCAACACCGTCGCCGACGCCCTATCTCGGCGTGACGCCGATGTGGACGATGGTGCGGCGGGAGGGGCTACCTTCTGCATCATCACCGGGCCCTCTTTCGCCCTCTACGCCGACATTCGCCGGGCGACCGCTGCCGCGGCCGACGCCCTCCTCCTGCAGCAGCAGCTGGCGGCGGGCGAGCTAGAGGAGCCGTGGCGTCTAGCCGACGGCCTGCTTCTCCACGGGCGCCGCGTCTTCGTTCCGGCCCATGACGATCTTCGTCAGCAGGTGCTGCATCTCGCCCACTCGGCGGGCCATGAGGGCGTGCAGAAGACGCTCCATCGCCTCCGCGCCGACTTCTACATTCCAGGTGATCGTGCCCTGGTCCGCGACTGGGTACGGTCTTGTGTGACGTGCCAGCGCAACAAAACGGAGACCCTGCGACCAGCTGGTATGCTTCAGCCCTTGGAGGTCCCGTCTCAGGTTTGGGCGGACATCTCCATGGACTTCATCGAGGGCCTTCCCAAGGTGGGCGGCAAATCCGTCATTCTCACGGTGGTCGACCGCTTCTCCAAGTATGCTCATTTCATCGCCCTTGGCCATCCATATTCAGTGGCATCTGTCGCGCGGGCCTTCTTCGATGGCATTGTCCGTCTCCACGGGTTCCCTTCTTCGATCGTCAGTGATCGGGATCCTGTATTCACGGGCCATGTATGGCGCGACCTCTTCCGACTGGCGGGCGTGAAGCTCCGCCTGAGTACCGCCTTCCACCCTCAGACAGACGGCCAGTCTGAGATCATTAACAAGGTGATTGCCATGTATTTGCGTTGTGTTACAGGTGATCGCCCTCGCGCATGGGTGGACTGGCTCTCGTGGGCGGAGTACTGCTACAACACCTCTTACCACTCCGCCCTCCGTGCTACGCCCTTTGAGGTGGTGTATGGCCGGCCGCCCCCACCGATTCTGCCGGTTGATCCGGCCTCGGCGCGGACCGAGGCAGCCGGGGCTCTTTTGAGGAGCCGTGATGAGATGCTCGCGGAGGTTCGTCAACGACTCCTCCAGGCCCAGCAGTTGGCCAAACGATACTATGATGGCCACCATCGCGAGGCGGAGTTCGCGGTGGGTGATTGGGTCTGGCTGCGTCTACTTCATCGCTCTACGCAGTCGTTGGACCCACGCGCGAGGAAGAAGCTCGGTCCTCGCTATGCCGGTCCCTTTGCTATCCTGGAACGCATTGGCAAAGTGGCGTACCGTCTTCAGCTTCCGGCAGGCGCACGGATCCATGATGTCTTCCATGTCGGGCTGCTCAAGCCATTCCGCGACGTTCCACCCGCGGCACCGCCGGCGCTTCCGCCGCTCACGGACGGGCATCTCCTTCCTGCACCGGAGAAGGCGCTGAAGGCTCCGCTGCGCCGAGGCTCCTGGTACGTGTTGATTCGGTGGGCTGGACTACCAGAGGAGGACGCTACTTGGGAGCAATGCGAGGAGTTCCGCCAGCACTACCCTGACTTTCAGCTCGAGGACGAGCTGTTTGAGCAGGCGGGGAGAGATGTTATGACCGGCCAGGTCTATGGCCGCCGGGGGCCCACTGGGCAGGCTTAAGGCCCAAGTTATCTTAGTTTATTTTCAGATTTATGATTATATATACAAGTTGTAAGACTATTTTGAGGATTAAGCAATAAGACTATTCTATTGCCCGGCTCCCAGAGGAGCCGGAATCCTAAAACCCTAGCCCTCTCTCTCCTGCGCCGCCACCGCCCAGCCGCAAGGACGGCGCCTCCCCGCCGGCCGCCGCGTTCTAGCCCACGCCCAGCTCCCTCCTTTCCCTACCACCTACGTCCCAGAGGAGTCCGAACCCTAGCTCCTAACAGGCTCTGATTTCATGTGGAATTGCAGGAAACGGGATGCCTTCTCAAGTCCCGGTTGCGTGTTAATATAGATGGGAAGAGCCCCCATCGTGGCGTTACAAAGGAGACCGATCGTTGGTGTACTACACCATACCAAAGGTTCAGAAACAGACGCTAGGTTCAGTTACACGAAGTCCAACACGGAGTTCTCTATCTGATTGGGCCGGCGTTTTCCCCACCTCAGGTGGTCTGTTCGCCTGGGGGCAAGCCCACGATGGCACTCGGCGGCGGCGGGTGGTGCGCCGGGGCACGCGCGGCGGCGACGCAACTGGCAGCGAGGCTCAGCGCGTGCGGCGGAAGCACGACGACCGACGATGCAGCGTGCAGCGCAGGCGTTGCGAGCGGCAGCACGGTGCTGCGTTGCGGCGTCACGGCGGACGGCGCCTCGTCGCGTGCCCGCGGTGATGCGGGACCGTTCGAATAGTTGGCCCGGGCATCGCGCGGTGGTTGCGACTTGCGAGTCGGTGCGCACGGGCATGGACATGCTTGCACGTTGAACACGTTTAGGCGACGTGAATGGCGCGACTGCAGCGCGTGCAAGCACGATCGCGATCTTTTGGTGGGGAAACGAGCTTCCATTAATCACAACTGGAGTCCTTCCTGATACGATCCACATACAAGAAAATCAGGAATGATCCTGATATGCACCCACTTCTCCAGCTACACGAAATCAATCATACATGATGTCCTACAGTCAAGTAAGGGGCACCGCCACCTCGCCTTGCTCGCCTCATCGCCGGCTATATAATAGTCGGCCTCTGGCCAAGACCCCCACCCCCAACCACAGCGAACAGAGTGAGATTTAGACAGAGAAAAGGCTACGGATACATACGGAGAGAAAATGCAGATTACTGGTAAGGTGAAGTGGTTCAACGAATCCAAGGGGTTCGGCTTCATCACCCCCGACGACGGCAGCAAGGACGTCTTCGTCCACTTCAGCGCAATCCATGGCAACGGCTTCAAGACCCTCGCCGAGGGCCAGCGTGTCGAATTCGAAATTCAAGACGGCCAAAAAGGCCCGTCCGCCGTCAATGTCAAGGCTCTAGAGCTAGAGGAGGATAAAAGGATTTCGAGCAAATTGTAAGAGGATGCTCCACCCATCCACATCGTGCGATGCGTGATATCCTATGCTGCGTTCGGAAGGATTTGCTATTGTTTGTATTCTCTTCTCACCTGTGCACTAAAATCTGTACCGTTTCTCCTTTTCTTTTTTACATCAAGCTACATGGGTTAACTACTGCTCTGTTCGGGCTTGCAAGAAATATGGTTTTTTGTTTGAGTCAAATTTTTTTTTTTACTTTAAATGGGTGTATACAACGAAATATTGATAATTACAGTACCAAATCAGTATCAATAGAATTATCATGAAATGTGTTTCTGTAACGTATTTGTTGGGTATTGTAAATTTTGATAATAACTATTTATATAAACCTGGTCCACTACTGTGGAAATTAGTCTCTTGATACCCCTCATTGCACACGGTGTTGACCAAACGGTATGCGCGACCGAGAGATTTTATAAGCAACTACATATGTAGCGATGAAAAATTTCAGTGGCCGTTATATGACAAATCAAGTTGTCCGAAGAAATTCCCCGCAAAAAAAAAAGTTGTCCAAAGAAAATGATACCAAACCTCATCGAAGTTGGACACAGACTCTGTTGCCCTAGCACGCATGTATGCAACGTAGTAGGCAAGTTTTTTTATATACTAGACCATGAAGACGCGCGTTGCCGCGCCCGTCCCTGCATTGTAAATATAGGTTGACTTCGGCATCTATTTGACATGTAAACTTTGCACCATACAGCCTCTTTGCAGTAACTTGTTTTCAATAATTTCTTGATCACCTTCATTAAGAAGAGATAAACACAAAGCATATACTCCCTCCGTCCTTAAAAGAGTATACTTTCAACTTTGTTGGAAAGTCAAATTTTATTATGTTTGACCGTATTTATACAATAATACATCAACATTTATGCCATCAAATTAGTAGAATTAGATTCATGACACGATATATTTTCATCATATACCTATTTGGTTTCATAAACATTGATAAATTTTTTCACAAACTCGGTCAAACTTAGAGATAGTTTAACCCTCCAACAAAGTTGGAAGTACAATCTTTCAAGGACAGCGGGAGTATGTTACAATAGTACTGCAGAAACATGAAACCAAAATCCAAGTCTCATAGCAATGAGTGTGGCATAAGATCCTAGGCATGCACAAACATAGTTATTTTATCATTGTCAAAGAATTTGAGACATAATTTCACAATGACAAGTGTATATATGAATTGGCCTCATAATTTCTTGTATTTATCTACATGTGTAACATCACTTCAGAAGAGACCAACAAAAGATACACCCAGGTTAAGCAGCTTTACTCAATAAAAAATACAAAAAGAGAAGACTCGACCGATGCATCTACTCTTACCAGCAGAAAAATGCAAAAAGAACATCTGTTTTAACCATGAGCCAGAAAAAAACGCATTCAGCATGTACCTATTCTTATTAGGAGGACAAACGAGGAAGAAATGATTATGTGAAGCATCTGTTCTTACCAGTAGCACAATTTTCCTTACCGATGTTGAATCGATGAAATCATCCCTTTTTGGTAGTGTATAATCTCAACAAGAACAAGAAGTGCATATACGTTCTCATGAATGGGCTACACTATAAGAAGTCATGAACAAGAAGTGTCAGAGCATTTGCACATGATATCAGGCAAAGAACAAATACAAGTGGTAATCTGATCAATTCAATCAGTTTTCAAGCACAGATTTATACATATAGAGCAAAACTAAACATCTAGCATCAACATCACTTACAGGTCGATGGATTTGCATCCACCGATAGCACTACTTCCAAATCTATTGATTTGCAACCGAAACAGAGAAATATCACACGCAAAATAAAAGAAGATAGAGATAGAAATAGATTATATCACCTTGGGAGGAATCATGGAAGATCCACGCAGCTCTTTCAACAAGCACCAAAAAACTGATATTTGTGTTGAAGAAGTAAATGATAAAAATTACCCCATGGCACCATTGTGTTTTTGGAGCTGTGATGTGCGATCCCTGGTTGCTCGATCATAACATAAGTTGGTTTATACATTCCCATGCTTAACTTTTTCTGAATTCACTTCTCTTCTGCAAATTGAGAAGAAACAGATTGATAGCTGATCAATGACAACATGCTTGAAAAAGAAATGGGATAAGAACCAATACTCTAAAAATAATAATGATCAGGCATCAATTTTTTTTCTACTATAAAGTGTAAAGCAGAACAACAATTTACCTTTAAAGGCATTGGTATATTTGTTTCATTGTTGCCATCGTGGTCATAGCAGAATCATATGGACCCGTGACATTGGCAAGCGATTTCTTCTAGAATTCATTGATTTCTTTCTCAATTATCAATCCATGCACAAGAGTCAACATGACCTGAGGGAAGAAATAGAAGCATAGGACTCACAAGCTCACAAGAAGAAAAAAAATTCAATGGAACCAGGGCACGAACCAATCTGTTACGCGATTCCTCAATAGTCCAAATAAAGGGTAGGTGAGATGTGTTTACCTACAGAAGATGAGATTCGTGAGGATGCATCACGCATGCGAATTCATCGGGGGAATAGGGCTCCTTCAGAAAAAGAAGGATCAATCCATGCATCAAGAATTTCTTCTACGTGGGCGGACTGTACAACAGTACAACTTTGTAGGCTAATCTGGTATGCCGATCGGGGGAATAGGGCTCCTTCAGAAAAAGAAGGATTAACCATGAGGGATGAAGACGACAACGCACGTCTAGGAGGACCGCTGAACTGCGAGGAATGAAGCCGACGGCGCACGCCGCCGCCTTGGGAAGAACCGAGGCAATGTGGCGGAAAAGTCATGAGATGATAGAAAGCACGGAACGGGCATGTGTACTCTACTTTCCTGGACCTAACCTATGTTTCTCAGGACTAGTCAGCCCGATTAAGGACAGAATGCCTAGGTCCATCAGCGGAGCAGCAGCCCGTTTATGGTGGGTAAGTGGGGCGCGATGACGGAGCGAAAAACGCGCAGGCGCGGCCGAGGGAACGAACGGCAGATTTGTAGCGTCCATTAGCCTGATCCGACAGCAGAGGACGTCAAATTGCTGTGAAGGGGCGTGGGTAGCTCCGTTTTACTGTTTTGTAATGTGATGATGCCATTATCACAAACGGATCAAAATTTCCACGATTTAACAACCCCCCGACCCCCACCCCCCCTTCCCACTCTCCTCAACTGAAATCCTTTGGGGCAACTAGCTTCCCGCTAAAAAAAAAAAAAACCAACTAGCTCCAACTAGCACCGCCATCATCCTTTGTGTTCACTCAGTATAAGTGACTATTCTTTTTTAGAGAAAAGACGCAGCCGAGTCCAAGAAGGATTCGCACCTTGCCCGACTTTGAATTAACAAAACTATCAACCGGATAGGATACAACTGCAATAAACAACCGTCAAGAGCAAATAGGAAACGGAAAGATACAAAGGCGCTGAAAAGCACCTAAGGCCTTGTACAATGCAAGGTGCTTAGGAGAGGTGTTTGAAGAAATAAACCAGGCTTTTCTTAAGCATCAATGCTTATTTGTACAGGCTTTTCTTAAGCATCAATGCTTATTTGTACAGGGTAGATGCTTAATTAGGCGTCTCTTCTATAGAAATAGACACTGGTGCTTCAGAGAAAACCCGATTTATTTTCTAAGCAGCTTCGTAAGCACCTAGCATTGTACAAGGCCTAACAAGGCCCCAAACGCTCCGCACAGGAAGGATATACAAAGAAACTAAGAGCTTAAAACGTCGAGGTCCTCTTCCACAGCAGATCCATAACAAGTAGCATGCCGACACTGGAGAAGAAATGAGTAAGCATCAACATGGCGTGCCATCACCAAACACTAAGGACCCCGGCGCAATCCGTCCATCCAAATCCATCTCTGAAGGAGGCCACAACCTCCTCGCCTGGATCTCAAGGCGTCGCACCGTCGGAAGTTCGGAAAGTTCCAAGGACATGGATGAATGCCACCGGGGGTCACTTAGAGAGGGTTAGCGCACACCGGATGCGCCGTCTTGGCACTTGTCGAGTGGTAGGTGCGACATATGCCAACGGGTGGCTTATCATTGTGGGAGCCAGTAAGACATCGCCGGTGCCTGGAAACGGGATAAGGCGAAGACATGCACACCGGCGGATCTTACCCAGCTTCAGGGCTCTCCGTGGAGATAACACCCCTACTGCTGCTCTGCGGGGCCTCCGCATAATCACTAGATGAACAAGTAGCTACACAATGCTCCTTGAGCTGTTTGGTGGGAGGAGGAAGAAGGGCACGGCTAGCCTGCTTCTTCTCCTTGTGTGGTGTCTAGGATTAGTAGGGGGTCGAACCCTTTGCATGGGTGCCCCGGGGGGTTTATATAGGCCTACTCCCCGGGGGTACAATGGTAATCCGACTGGGCGCGGGGCCCAACCGTCTGTGACTGCGCTCGCCGGCTTCTGCGCCGGCTGCTGGGGCCCGCCGACTGGTGGGTCCCGCCGGCTGCCGGCCCCTTGGTCGACAGGCAGGCCCCACTGTCCAGGGCCTGGTCGGCGGCTGGTTACTGTGGCTCCATCTTGGTGACGTGGGCTTCATCGTGGTAGGCGCGGCTACAGTGCCGCCGCCCGTCGGGCGATCGCTGTAGCCTCACCGCGTCTTGTCTCCTTAATGGGGCGTCTCCTTCGAGGGAGGTGGCAAGCCGGCTGCGGGGAGCCGGCTCCGTCTTGGGCCGACTGGTTGGAGGCGTGGCCGCCTTCGGGCTTCTCTCTGCCCGAAGGGGTCCACCATCTGTGGGCCACGCTGGCGGCCCGTCGTGGGTGACATCAGGGTCAACGTGGCAACAGTGCCGCGCCGGACGGGTCATGGCTACTCCGTACGGCGCACTGTGCCAGGCGTGCTTCGGGATTCGGGGGTGGCAGGCTTTACTGTAGCCACGCCCCGTCGCACCGCTGTTAGGTGGGTGTAAACTTTGTGGGTACGGTCTCGACCGCTTTATGGGAGCCGGCTTCTTGGAGTCGGCCTTCTCATGGCCGGCCTCCCGAAGTCGGCCCTCCCGTGGCGTTCTTCATGAGGGCTAAAGTCGCGCCGCCTTTTGAAAGCCGGCCCGGATGGCAGCCAGGAAGGGGAAGGCGGCTCCATGTCTTGGATTCTTGAGAGCCGGACGGGCTCGTAATTTTTTCAGAAGGGCCAGGGGAAGCCGGCTAGGCTACCCATGGCTATTTCATCCGACAGTAGTCCCCGAAGCTGAACGAGCTCCGAGGCGGACAAAGGGACGAGAAGCTTGGTCAGCTTCCCATCCCGAAGAGCCGGCTTTGCGGGTGTATGCCGACTTCAGAGAGCTCTGCGCCTTGCAGGCGGGAAAGGGGGCGACCTGCGCGCTGACCGCGGGCCCTCCCGCGGCCACGTGGCGGCGAGATCCTGCCAGCGCACGCGCGCGACGGGACTCCGCCGCAGGCCCGGACCCGCCACTCGCAGGCCTTGGTCCGAGCGCGGATCTTCCGTGGCCCACATGGACCGCTCGCCTTCCCGCGGCGGTTTTATTTCGCCGTTAAGGCACAATAAGCGCGGGACGTGGGGGAGCGGGCACGATCGATCCCCACGTTTCCCCACACCGCGCCTCCTCGGCTTCGCCACGCGAGCCTATAAGTAGGGGGAGGAGGGGGAGCGGCAGAGGTTCGCACGCTCCCTCTCGCTTCGGCCCTTATTGTCTTCGTTTCTTCTCGTTGCTGCCGCAGCCTCCCGTCTCAGCGCCGCCGCGCCTCCACATCGTCTCGCTCCCATGGTGCTGTCAAGCTCGTGGGACGGCTCCAACGTCCATGAGGACCACGTTGAGTTCCTCCGCCAGACTCAGCGCCTGCCCGACGCCAACCTTGTGCGGGTCCGCCTGGCGCCGAAGACGGAGATTTCGCTGGTACCAGAGGAGGGCGAGCGGGTCATCTTCCGCTCGCACTTCCTGCGCGGCTTCGGTCTTCCGGCGAGCAGATTTCTGCGCTCCTTCCTCGAGTTCTACAACCTTCAGCCGCATCACCTCACGCCCAATGCGGTAATGCTACTGTCGGCCTTCGTCTCCCTCTGCGAAGGTTTCTTGGGGCTGCTCCCCACGCTGGAGCTCTGGTGGGAGTTCTTCCAGAGCAAACTCGGCACCGTCGTCGCAGGCGCGCCCGCCCCCTGCGGGGCCTTCATCGCCATGAGGAGGGCGGGCGAGAACAACCCGTTCCCGCCCATCCCCCTGATCCAGCCGGTGAAGATCTGGCAGAAATCATACTTCTAAGTGAAGAACGTCGCCGAGCAAGGAGACTACGTCAACCTGCCGGCTTACTAGCCGGCGCGCCGGCTGGAGGCAGCCTTCATGGAGTTTCCGCTCCCGGTCCCTGTCTCAGGCCGGGAACGCCGTCATCTCCCGGCTTCGGGTGATGATCCAGTCGGAAGGCCTGAGCGGGGCCGACTTGGTGGCCGCCTTCGTGGAGCGCCGGATATCCCCTCTCCAAAGCCGGCCCCACATGATGTGCCAGATGAGCGGCCGCTTCGACCCAAGCCGGCTGAGCACCAGGGAGATGCCTCATGCGGAGGTGTCTTACATGGTAAACTATATCTCCAACTGCAAGCTCGCCGAGGACTGGCGATACGGCAAGGCGCCGTATTCTCGCGCCAACCCTCCGCCCGTGGTAAGTTTTCTTCTCTTTCTTCTTTTCATTGGTAGCCGGCTTCATGATGGCCGGCTTCTAATCAGTCGGTCCTTCTTAGCAGAACCCCCTTCTCCCGTCGACGACCGGGACAGCGGGGATAGAACGCCAGTATGCCCCCGACCGCACGGCGGACGACGTCGACGATCCGGATTTGGGGGCGGCCGCCATGGAAGACGCCGTCGTGGGGGACGACGCCGAGCCCGGGGGCTCAAGGCTCACCGCGAGCTTCGAGGACTGGCCGGATGATGCTGAAGCCGAAGTCGCCCCGCGTCGCCAGCCGGCAGCCGACCATCAGGGCGCGGGCTCGTCCGTCGCGCCGGCTGCCGGTGGTGGCGCACAGAAGCGCCGGGCCGCTTCAGGCCTCTTCGGCAGTCGGTCGAAAAAGTCCAAAGCCTCCACCGCGGCGACCAAGCGAGACGAGGCGGCTGCGAAAGCGGCCCACTTCCGCAAGGCGGTGAAGCAGCCTCAGGCGGTCTCAGCGTAAGTCGCCAATTCCCTTGTTGCATGCTCTTCATCATTCTCTTCTTGTTCGAGCATTCTTCTTAACTTCTTCTGCTTGCTGGACAGGGCGCCACTTTCCCTTGAGCATGGTCTGGGCGGCTCCGTAGTTGGGCCGACTGGAGGTTCTTCAAGCTCCCGCCGTGTGGACCCCCGCGCCGACCTCAGGGAGGCCATAGAGCGGAACGCCCGTGAAGCGCGGGAGGAACGCGAGGCGGCGGAAAAAACGGCCGCCCAGGCGGCGAGGGAGCAGGCCGACGCGGCAACCAAGGCCCAGGCGGAGGCGGCGACCGCGGAGACGGAGGCGGAGGGTTCGCGCAACCAGCCTCCGCTGCTCGCCATTCCCCTCCGAGCCGTGGCCCCCGACACCCCATTGCCCTTGGCGGAGGAGATCGTCCAAGGCCCGCCGCTGATGGAGAGGGGGGAGGACCCCGTGGCCTTTGCGAGGAGAACGCCGCCAGCAGCGCCAACCGGAGCGGGCCAAGGCGGCCAGTCGTCAGCGGCGCCAGAGGGGCCGGCCGGGGGTGAGCCGGAGGACAGAGCCGGCCTCGAGGTGCAGCCGGTGACGGGCCGGCGCATAGGGGGAGGCGCCGCTCCGCCGGAGTCGCGCCGAGCGCGGGCGCAGGCCAGTCGGCGGAAGATCCGGAGGCGGCCAGCACTGCCACGTCCGAGTGGACTCCCAGCGGGGGGACTGGCGAGCTGAATGTGGCGGCTCAAGGGGTCCGGAGCCGGCTGCAAGCTCAGGCCGCCCTGCTGCAACAGTTCACCAGGAGTTCCTGTCGACGCGATCCACCATCCGGGTAACTCCTTCATTCTTGGCCGCTTTGCTCTCTTGATTTCTTCCGTGGGGGCGCGTCAGCGCACCCACTGGGTGTAGTCCCCGAGATTTGGGCCGACTGCTGCGCAGTCGGGTCGGATCTTTCTTGACGGCTACCTTATTTTTGCCTCTTGTCTGAACTTCCAGGAATATCACAACCTCCGTGTTGCCGCCTTCAACTCCCAGGCTCGGGAGTTGAGCCGGAGGACCGACGACCTGGCCGACAGCCGAAGTAAGTACTCGATCTTGTCTGTCTCCTGTGGGGGCGCGTCAGCACACCCACTGGGTGTAGTCCCCGAGATTCGGGCCGACTGCTGAGCAGTCGGGTCGGATCTTTCTTGACGACTCTTTCCTTATTGGTTTTTCTTTTTCTTTGTCTTCAGGGGCCAACGCCGACTTGAGGAAGGAGCTCGGTGAAGCGAAGGCCGCCCTTCATATCAAGGACGTCGAGTACGCCGCCTTGGTCCAGGAACGTGATCGCCTGGCCAAGAAGCTGGCCGACCAAGAGAAGAGACATAAGGCGGCCCTGCAGGCGGCGCAGGATAGCGAAGCCACCCTAAAGGCGGAGTATGAGACCGAGGCGGCGAGCTGGGCTGAGACCCGGCGAGCCCTGGATGAAGGCTTCGGACGGATCGAGGATTTGATCGACGGTAAGCCGCCTTCCTCGCCCCTCCCCTCCCCCTTGCCGCCTGGGTTTTTGGCTTAACTTGAGCCGCTGCTTGTTTTTTGGTGAAGACTACTTCCCCGGCTATTCTGCCTTCGCCGCCCAAAGCATTGAGGCCCATCGCGAGGCGCGCCGTCAGGCGGGGGCCAACATCATGCCGGATGCGAACCGGACGCTTGAGGAGCAGCTCTTGGCTGTCCAGGCGCGGTTGCAGCCGGCTCATCGGATGCTTCGCCGGCTCCAACGTGCCGGGGCGCAAGTGTTGGCCGCCCTCTGGCCCGGCGAGACGATCCCCCACACCCCAAGACGAACTGCCGACTGGCTGGAGGTCGCAGTCGATCGCTTTGAGGCTTGGAAGGCGTCGGCGGCCCGCCTCGGAGCCGGGCGGGCATTGGAGTTTGTTCGGGCTTGGTACCCAGGGCTGAGCCTGGACCAGCTGCGCACTTGGCGGATGGAGGCCGACGCGGAGCTGGAGGAGGTGAGGCCGGCTATCGCCCAGCGGGCTTCGACGATCGCCGAGTGCACCGACATCAACGTTTTCGCACCCGAAATCGATGATGACGGTGTTGCTCAGCCGGAGGAGTGGTTCGGGCTGAACCCGACGGTGGGCGAGGACTCGGCGGAGGAGATTGCCTCCAGGGACGAGGGCGAGGATGACGAAGAGGAGGACGGCGAAGACGTCGAGCCGGCTGGTGGAACAACCGGCCGACCTTAGGCCGACCGTGCCTCCAGCAACGAGGCGCGTGGAAGCGCGCCCTCTGCGGGAAGCGGTGACCAAGCCGAAGTTCGCCAGCCGGCCGCTCCTTCAGCCGGCACGACCGTCTCCGCCAACCAGCCCGGCTCGTCGGTCGCTCCGCCAGCTTGACCTGCCGTCTTTATCTTTCCTGCTTGTTGTCTTTTGAACAATCTTCATTAAGTTTTCGCAGTTCCACCCACTGGGGGTGTATCCAAACTATGTTGAATGCTGGCCTATCGGAGGTCTTTTATGTAAATATTGTTATGTGCATGTTCGGTTTCCATTCGCGTATGCTTTTTATCCTTAGGCCTTTTCCTTTGCCGCCTTCCCTCTTTGGGGAGGCAAGTACTTGAGCTTTCTTGGATTAAAGTGAAGTGAATGGAAACCGGCCGGCCGGCTACTCTGGTAGCCAGTCGGCGGTGGGAGAAAAAACCGGCTTTTGTTATATTAGTCCGTTAGTCCCTAGCCGTTTTTCGTCTGGGCGCCCGTTCCTGCCTTTAACTCTTGCCAGCCGGACAGCCGGTTCTTCGAACTACGACTTTTGGCAAGAGAAGGCTTGGGAGCTGGCACACTACTTGTCTAACTGCGGGTAGGACTTCTAATATAACTCCAGTCGGCCAGTCCCCGAGCCGACTAGTCGAACCCGGTGCCGGACGGAACAAGTAAATGAAATGACAAGGTCATAAGCATGATACTTTTCATTCATAAATAAGGGATGGCAGTCCCCGAGCCCTCCTCGGGGAGCCTATTGTCTTGTACTTAATACAAAAGTTAACGTGATACATACTGCATTTCAACTGTAAAATCTTCGAAGGAGGTTGGCGTTCCATGGTCGTTCCGACTCCTTGCCGGAGTCGTCTCTCTTGCGTGCCTTCGGCTTCTGTGCATCGATCAGGTAGTAGGAGTCGTTGCCTAGAGCTCTGCTGATGACGAAGGGGCCTTCCCAAGGGGCCGAGAGTTTGTGCTGGCCGGCTGTTCACTGGATCAGCCGGAGCACAAGATCGCCCTCTTGGAAAGATCTTGGCCTGACCTTCCGGCTGTGGTAGCGGCGCAAACCCTACTGGTAGATGGCAGACCGGCTGAGGGCTAACAGCCGGCTTTCTTCCAGCAGGTCGACGCCGTCTTCTCGTGCTTCCTTGGCCTCCGCTTCCGTGTACATGGTTACTCGAGGCGAGTCGAACTCGATGTCAGTTGGGATGACCGCCTCGGCACCATACACAAGGAAGAAAGGGGTGAAGCCGGTTGACTTGTTTGGTGTAGTGCGCAGACTCCAGAGGACAGCCGGCAGCTCATCGAGCCAACAGCCGGCTGAGCGCTCCAGAGGTACGACCAGTCGAGGCTTGATGCCGGAGAGGATGAGGCCGTTGGCTCGCTCGACCTGGCCGTTTGACTGCGGGTGGGCGACGGATGCTAAGTCCAGTCGGATACCTTGGGCTGCGCAGAAACGTGCCAAGGCTCCTTTGGCAAAATTCGTGCCATTGTCGGTGATGATGCTGTGTGGCACGCCGTACCGAGTTGTTAAGTCTGCAATGAACGTCACAGCAGTCGGCCCATTCAGCTTCTTGATCGGCTTTGCCTCAATCCACTTGGTGAATTTGTCCACGGCGACGAGCAAATGCGTCATGCCGCCGCGCGCCGTCTTGAATGGGCCCACCATGTCCAATCCCCAAACGGCGAAGGGCCAAGTGAGGGGAATGGTCTTGAGTGCCGAAGCCGGCATGTGTTGCTTGGAGCTGAAGAGTTGGCATCCCTTGCAATGTTTGACTAATTCTTTGGCGTCATCCAAAGCAGTCGGCCAGAAGAAACCATGGCGGAAGGCTTTGGCGACAAGTGATCTTGAGGCCGCATGGTGGCCGCATTCTCCTTGGTGAATGTCTCTGAGGATTGCAATGCCCTTATCTTGCTCGACGCACCGTTGGAGGATTCCAGTGACACTGTGCTTGACTAGTTCTCTGTTGACGATTGTGTATACTCCGGCTCGACGTTGGACTTGTCTTGCTTCTGTTTCGTCAGCCGGCAGGTCTTGGTTTACTAGGAAGTTGAGGATGGACTGAGGCCATGATGGAGCCGCGACTTCTTCTACTGCCAATGTGGCTACTGCCACTAGGGTGGGCGGGCTGGGTGGTGAGATGCTGGAGTCGGCCGCCGGCTGTTGTGCTGGTGCAGTCCCCGGGCCGGCTACCACAGTCCCCGAGCCGGTTGCCGAAGTCCCCGGGCCGGCTGCGGGAGTCTCGGGGTCGCCTGCTTGGTTCTTCGAGCCGGACCCGGCCGCATCGGGGTCAGGCGGCACGAAGATGGAGTCGGACTCTGGAGACGGCTTGATGGACGGCTTGAGGAGGCGTTGTAGAGCGACGCTGGTTGGAATTGCTTGCCGATTGGAGCCTATTCGAGCCAGGGCATCGGCTGGCTCGTTGTCGGCTCGCGGTACGTGGAGGAACTCGCATCCTTCAAAGTATCCGCTGAGTTGTTGGACCAGGAAGCGGTAGCTCACCATATTTGCGTCCTTGGCATCCCAGTCGCCGGATGATTGCTGGACCACCAAGTCCGAGTCGCCATAGCATAGGATCCGGCGAATGCCGAGCTCTTTGGCAAGCCAGAGCCCGTGTATGAGCGCCTCGTACTCGGCCACGTTGTTGGAGGCGGCAAAGTGAATCTGCAGCGTGTATCTGAGCTTGTCGCCTTTAGGAGAGGTAAGGACGATGCCGGCTCCCAAGCTGGTGCGCATCTTGGACCCGTCAAAGTGCATGCACCAATGGGTGGAGTCGGGAGCCGGCGGCAGGTACTGGGTCTCGGCCCAGTCGACGAGGAAGTCGGCCAGTGCTTGGGACTTGATGGCGGTGCGGGGCTGGTAGAAGATTGTGTAAGGGGCCAGCTCGATGGCCCATTTCGCCACCCGGCCGGATGCGTCCCGGCTGCCTATGATCTCGGCCAGCGGGGCGGTGCATACGACCGTGATGGGATGCTCTTGAAAGTAGGGCTTCAGCTTCTTGGCGGTGAAGTACACGCCGTAACACATCTTCTGGTAGTGCGGGTAGTTCTGCTTTGAGGCGGACAACACCTCGCTCAAATAATACACCGGCCTCTGGACCGGCTGGGCTCGGCCTTCTTCTGGGCGTTGGACTACGATGACGGTGCTGACCACTCGGCTGGTTGCAGCGATGTAGAGGAGCATGGGCTCTTTCTCAGTCGGCGCCGCCAGAACGGGCGGCGTGGCCAGCATCTTCTTCAGCTCGTGAAAAGCTTGGTCGGCCTGGTCGTTCCACTCGAAATGAGTGCTCTTCTTCATGAGGCGGTAGAGGGGGAGAGCTTTCTCTCCGAGCCGGCTGATGAAGCGGTTCAAGGAGGCCAAGCACCCGGTGAACTTCTGAATGTCTCGAAGCTTGGTGGGGATCGCCATTCTCTCGATGGCCTTGATCTTCACCGGGTTGCATTCGATGCCGCGTTCGGAGACCAGGAAGCCTAGGAGCTGGCCGGCTGGCACTCCGAACACGCATTTCTCGGGGTTGAGCTTGATTTGGAACCGGCGTAAGTTCTCAAACGTTTCCTTGAGGTCTCCCAGCAAGGTGCCGCGCTTCTCCATCTTCACCACGATGTCGTCCACGTAAACGTGAGCGTTTCTGCCGAGTTGCTTGAGGAGGCACTTCTGCATGCAACGCTGAAAAGTGGCACCGGCATTTCTCAAGCCGAATGTCATAGTCAGGTAGCAGAAGGCTCCAAATGGCGTGATGAAGGCGGTCTTCAGGCGGTCGTCCGGATCCAGCTTTATCTGGTGATATCCAGAGTAAGCATCCAAGAAACTCAACAGCTCGCATCCGGCTGTGGAGTCTATCACTTGGTCGATCCTTGGCAGGGCAAAGGGATCTTTGGGGCAAGCCTTGTTGAGGCTCGTGTAGTCTATACACATGCGCCACTTGTTATTCTTCTTTAGCACAAGGACCGGGTTAGCGAGCCACTCTGGAAAGAAAACTTCCATAATGAAGCCGGCCGCCAGAAGCCGGGCTATCTCCTCCCCTACGATCCTGCGTTTCTCCTCCGACAGTCGGCGAAGGGGTTGTTTGACTGGCTTTGCGTCTTCTCGAACGTGTAGTTTGTGCTCGGCGAATTTCCTCGAAACACCCGGCATGTCCTTGGGGAACCATGCAAAGATGTCCCGATTCTCACGGAGGAAATCGGCGAGCTCGCCTTCCTATTTGCTGTTTAGACTTGCCCCGATGACGGCAAACCTCTCTGGATGCTCGGGGTCAAGAGGTATCTTCTTCGTCTCCTTGGACGGCTGGAAGGATCCTTGAGCATCGTGCTCCTTGGGGTCGGGGGACACGGCCGACTGCTTGCCGGCTATGGCCACGACTCAGTCCAACATCTTCTTTTCCTCGGCAATCACAAGGGACTCGGCCAGCCGGCTGCTGGCTGCCGCGCACTCAGAGGACTTCTTGTAATCGCCGGCTACGGTGATGACGCCTTTGGTGCTTGGTATCTTCATCTTGAGGTATGCATAGTGGGGAATTGCCATGAATTTGGCCAAGGCAGGTCGGCCAAGCAATGCATGGTAAGGGCTCTCCAGGTCCACCACTTCAAACCAGATCGCTTCCCGGCGGAAATGCTCCTTGTCCCCAAAAAGTACATCGATCTTGATCTTGCCAATGGGGGCGCAGGATAAGCCGGGTACGATGCCATGAAACACTGTCCGAGTAGGCATGAGCTGCTTCGTCTTGACGTTTAGCTTCTCCAGGGTGTCACGGTACAGGATGTTGATGCTGCTCCCGCCGTCTATCAACACACGGGAGAAGCGGGCGGCGCGTCTGTCCGTTGCAAGGGTGGCTTCCAGGACCAAAGCATAAGAGCCGGGAGACGGCATCACCTCTGGATGGTCAGCCCGGCTCCAGCTGATGGGCTTTTCTGACCAATGCATGTGTCCGGCGGGGTTGGCAGCGACCACGCTGACTTCCTGGTGCTCTCGGCGTTTACTGCGCCGGTCTTTGGGCTGGCTTGTAAAAACGATGTAGGTTGCTTGCTCGTCGGGGAATTCGTCGTGCACGGCTCCGACTGCGGGCCGAGCGGCCGGAGGCAGCAGGGCCGGAGGCGGCGGGCCGGCAGGCGGAGGCGGCACGAGCCCCTCGCCTTTAGAGATTCGGGTGAGCCAATGGCACTTCCGGGTTGTGTGGCTGGACGGCTTCGCGCCGCTATGGAACTTGCACGGGGCGTCGAGAGTTTGCTCGTAGGAGAAAGCCGGCTGCCAAGCCGGCCGGCCGCCCTTGGGTTTCTTGGGCGCGGGCCGCCCTTCAGGCGGCACGTCTTCAACTGTGGCCACCTGCCGACTGGTGGGAGGCGGCGCGGGGCCCTTGCGCTTGTGGTCGTTCGAGTGGGGGCGTCGGCCGGAATCCCTAGCCGGCGTCTTGGGCGCCGGGTTGAGCACCTTTCCGGACGCGTCTACCTGAAGCTCGGTCTTCATCGAGGAGTCGGCGGTGGCGTACTTGTCCTCTATGTCCAGAAGCTCGTCGAGGGTAGCCGGCTCGTCGCAGAGGAGCTTGTGCTTGAGGAGGGTGCCTTCTCGGCATCCGGCTGTAAAGTACTCGATGGCTTGCACCTCGTGCACCCCCTCGCAAGAATTGTGAAGCTCGGCCCAACACGTGAGGTAGTCACGAGTGGACTCGGCGGGGCCTTGTACGCACAAGGAGAGCTGTCTGGGCTTGGGAGCCCGCTTGTAGGTGCTGGTGAAGTTGCGGATGAAAGCTTCGGTGAAATCTAGCCAGTTGTTGACGCTGAGAGGCTTGAGGCTGTTGAGCCAGGTTCGCGCCGTGCCTTGCAGCATGAGGGGCACGTACTTCACGGCAACGCGCCGGTTGCCGTTGGCTATGCTGACCGCCGTGGAGTAGTCGATTAGCCAATCTTCCGGCTTCACGGAGCCGTTGTACTTGGGTGTGTCTCTTGGGAGCGAGAACCCTTTGGGGAAAGGCTCGTCGCGGATGCGGGGGCCAAAACAAGGCGGGCCGACATCGCCTTCTTCTTCCAACGCCAGGGATCGCGCCAGGCGGTCGATCCGATGGCGGGCGTCGTTCTCGCCGACTCCTTCGCGGCGACCTAGTCGGCCGCTGAGAGTCGGGTGCGCCACTGGCGGCGGGGTGGGATATCTCTCTCCACGGGGTCGAGGCGGAGGCGGGTTGCCCTGCCATTCCATGGCTCGGGGATGGCCGTCCGCGTCTCGCTCGATGGAGATTCGGGTCCGGCTACGGCTGGCAGCCGGCTCTTTCTCGCGCCGCGCACGGGTGTCGCTCGTAGCCGACATCCGGGACGTCGCGCCGTGATCTCGGCGCGGGGGAGGGCTTCCCGCGCGGGCGTCTGCTTCATGTCGCTGCGCGGCTGCGTCAATCAGTTGCTGGATGCGCCGGGTCATGTGGGGGAGGTCTTCGGCCTCCAAGCCGTCCAACTCGTCTACGGCCGCCTGGACGGCACGCAAGTTCTCGAGCGGAGTGGCATAGACCGGGCGGTTGACTCCCAGCGTGTCGGCGATGACGGCGCCGCGTTGCTTGACAAGGCCGGCCCGGCTTGGCCCGCCCGGGGCCGGCGTGCCGAAGGCGGCGCGGTCAGCTTTGCGCTGGTAGGCCTCAGTGAGGCGTCTTACGGAAGCCAGCCTCCGGCCCTCTGCGAGGAGGGCGAGGCGGCGTGCCTCCAGTGCTTCGTCGTCAGCATTAGCCGGGAGGGGGGTGGACAAGTCATGGGCCGTCGCGTGCGGGGTGTCGTGGGCGCTCTCGTCGGCCGGGCCGCCGTGGCCGACAGCGATCACTTCGGTGGTGACAGCGTCGCAGCCACCAGGTCGGGGAAGCGGGTCGTTGTAGATCGTGACGTTGGTGGGGAAGGTGTCGAACGAGGCCGCGCCGGAGTCGACAGGCATCGGGTCGGTGGAGCCAACCGACTCCAGGTCCACAGTGGGCTCGCTGGAGACATGGAGCTGGCCGAGAAGGTTGGCGAGGTGGTCGGCGCCCGCATCGGAGGCGAGCTCGTCGGAGATGAGGGTTTCGTCAAGGAGATCGGCGAGGCTGCTCGCCGCGCGGACGATGGTGACGCCTTGCAGCGCGTCGTGGCAAGCGCCATCGGGCGTGCCGGGCTGGCTACGCTCGCGGGGGAGGAAGAAGGTTCCCGTCCAGAACAGGTCTCCGGACGACGGTGCACCTGGCCCCACGGTGGGCGCCAAATGTCGGGTGGTAGGTGCGACATATGCCAATGGGTGGCTTATCATTGTGGGAGCCAGTAAGACATCGCCGGTGCCTGAAAACGGGATAAGGCGAAGACATGCACGCCGGCGGATCTTACCCAGCTTCGGGGCTCTCCGTGGAGATAACACCCCTACTGCTGCTCTGCGGGGCCTCCGCATGATCACTAGATGAACAAGTAGCTACACAATGCTCCTTGAGCTGTTTGGTGGGAGGAGGAAGAAGGGCACGGCTAGCCTGCTTCTTCTCCTTGTGTGGTGTCTAGGATTAGTAGGGGGTCGAACCCTTTGCATGGGTGCCTCGGGGGGTTTATATAGGCCTACTCCCCGGGGGTACAATGGTAATCCGACTGGGCGCGGGGCCCAGCCGTCTGTGACTGCGCTCGCCGGCTTCTGCGCCGGCTGCTGGGGCCCGCCGACTGGTGGGTCCCGCCGGCTGCCGACCCCTTGGTCGACAGGCAGGCCCCACTGTCCAGGGCCTGGTCGGCGGCTGGTTACTGTGGCTCCATCTTGGTGACGTGGGCTTCGTCGTGGTAGGCGCGGCTATAGTGCCGCCGCCCGTCGGGCGATCGCTGTAGCCTCACCGCGTCTTGTCTCTTTAATGGGGCGTCTCCTTCGAGGGAGGTGGCAAGCCGGCTGCGAGGAGCCGGCTCCGTCTTGGGCCGACTGGTTGGAGGCGTGGCCGCCTTCGGGCGTCTCTCTGCCCGAAGGGGTCCACCATCTGTGGGCCACGCTGGCGGCCCGTCGTGGGTGACATCAGGGTTAACGTGGCAACAGTGCCGCGCCGGACGGGTCATGGCTACTCCGTACGGCGCACTGTGCCAGGCGTGCTCCGGGATTCGGGGGTGGCAGGCTTTACTGTAGCCACGCCCCGTCGCACCGCTGTTAGGTGGGTGCAAACTTTGAGGGTACGGTCTCGACCGCTTTATGGGAGCTGGCTTCTTGGAGTCGGCCTTCTCATGGCCGGCCTCCCGAAGTCGGCCCTCCCGTGGCGTTTTTCATGAGGGCTAAAGTCGGGCCGCCTTCTGAAAGCCGGCCCGGATGGCATCCAGCAAGGGGAAGGCGGCTCCATGTCTTGGATTCTTGAGAGCCGGACGGGCTCGTAATTTTTTCAGAAGGGCCAGGAAAAGCCGGCTAGACTACCCATGACTATTTCCTCCGACAACACTCCAAGAGCAAGCAGAGGCCACGTTGCACATGGCAAGACCACGTCGGAGGAAAAGCACATGTTTGGACAAAGAAGAGCACACCAGTTGCCGCCTCGAACAAACCCAATAGTGCCCACCACCGCAAAGCTCCCAAGGCGACGCCTTCAAGAAGGAAACGACGCAGAGCACCGCCGCCGCCCACCGTTGTTAGGATTTTCACCCGGGAGGCTCTGGGCAAGGAAGAGGTGGAGCAGACTTGGCCAACGTCTCCATGAAGAACTACGACACCCTCGGGCGTCATCGTCGTCGCGGCCGGCCGAAGCCGACCAGGGATTTCTCCCAGTCTGGATTCCCACCACCAGCTCCCACCGCAACCCGGACGAAGGTTGACTAGCACGCCAGCGTGGCCCAAATCCAGAGGGAATGGAGCTGTGACGCCCCGAGACCGATGTGTCAGGTGTCTTCCAGTTATTCGCTGTCGTTGCCATGTCATTTGCTTGCGTGTTGCATCTTGCCATGTCATCATCTGCATTGCATCGTCATGTTTTCAAAACTTGCATTTCCGAGTTCTCCTCATTCCGTCCGTTGTCCGTTCTGAGCCCAGACACACTTGCACGCGCCAGCGGCATGTCCGAAATATTATTTTATAAGTGGCCGGAAAATGTTCTCGGAATGGGTTGAAAGTTGGCATGTGGTGTTGTTATGTTGTTAGTAGGTCGCCTGCCAAGTGTCATCGCATTCGGAGCTCGTTTGATAGCCCAGCCGTTAAACTATAGCGGCAATATAGCCGGTCTAACGTCGGATGTTTTCGGTCTCCGAAAACTGTTGCCGGGTCTCTCTCTCTCTCTCTTCTCTCCCGCAGCCCTCGGCTTTCTACACAGTCACATCATCCCACCTAGGCCCACCTGTCCCCCCTCCCGATCGGATCCATCGGTCGCGATCAGAGGCTCCGAAACCCATCCTAACCCGCCCTTGCCTCCGTGGCCTTTTGTCGGAATCCCTCTTTGCACAGTGCATCGAAACCCTTCGCAACCATGTCCGAAACTTCCCCAAACCCGAATCCGCACGGTCATGACCAGTGGGTCCGGAACAATCCCGAGTTATCCTAAACATCATCCGTTCTTTGTTTAGACCACCCGAAGCCGTTCGATCAAAATCTAGATGCTCTAATCCCCTCTCTTTTTAGCCACCTACTATATATAGTGGGCAACCCCTAACAAAATCAGACCAAAACCCTAAATTTTAGGGAGATGTCCCATCCATCCTTCTCTGTCGCCGCCACCCCGTGTCTCATCTTCCACATCGGGATCCCCTCACTCAAATCTCCATCGATCCGCTTGCCCAACCATCGAGCTGCTGTGTCCCGCACCCACAACCTCGTGCGCCCGAGGCCTCGCCTCTTCCCGATCCCGCCTGAGTTCAGGGAGACGAGCTCCTCCCAAGGCAAGCCCCTCGACCCTGCCGTCCGTCGCGCCGCCGGCAACCACCCTGTAGTAGAGCTCCGCCTCGCCACTGTTTTGCACCCATTCCAGCAGAGAAGTGGACGGATCTGTCTTCCCCGCATCCGCCCTCTGCCTCTTCGCCTCACCGAAGTCCAGCACATCGCCGGCAGTGCCACCGCAGGACCTCCTCGACCCTCCTTCTCCTGCCCAAGCTCGTGGAGGCCCGTCTCCTTGCAGCGCCCTTCGCCGCCTAGTCCGTCCGCGCCTTGCCCGCCAGACTCCCTCGCCGTCCTCCCGCGGCCGGAGAGCACCACCAGCAGCGCCGCGAGGCCTCTGCTCCCTTCCCTTTACTTTTCCTTGCTGAACCTCTCCCTCTCCTGTCGCTCAGCTCTCTTTCTCTCCTTTTTTTGTTTTTTTCATGGACAGGGGATCAAGCCGCCACCACTATGGTCTTCCTCCGCCACGGGACACCGGCGCCCCGACCTCCATCCCCGCCCGACGCCCAGTTCCGCTCGCCTCCTCTACTTCGGCGTCATCCCCGTCGCTGGAGGATGCGGCACCCGACCGCCTCGAGCCCCGACGCCGGCGAGCCATCACCTCCACCGCCCTTGCCCGTTCCTGACCGGCGTCGCTTTGAAACCCGTCGCTGTCGTTTGTCTTCAGAAACGAGCAGAGCAGTTCCCCCGCGCCCGGAACCGCCCGATCCCGTTGACCGCCCTCTGCTTCGCGTTCCTGGGCCTGCATCATGCGCGTGGCATCTTCGCCTTGGGCCGCTTTTACTGCACCGCGCCAGGGCCACATCCAGATCCGGCCTCGCCGTCCTGGGCCATGGCCCGCTATGTGAGCAGCCGCCCGAGATCCCCTGTGCACTATCGGGGCAGCTAGTTTCAGCCTGTTCTGTTTTTTTCTGCTGCTGCGATTTTAGCAATTATCCAGAAAACTGCATATTTACAGAACAGTCCTTCATGTTCATGCATTTAATATCTCACAAACCGTGCATCGGTTTAAAATGTTTTAAATAGGTAAAATGCTTAGAATTGCATCTAGTTTCATAATATGATGTTTTCATTCATGTTTAAGATGTTTAAATTAATGTTTGCTTAAATTTGCTCAAATGCCATGTTAAAATGATTTATTTCATAAATAAATAACCGTAGCTCCGAACTTAACAAACTTTATATGTAAATGGGGTGTAAAAAAGCTTAGATTAACATGGTGGCATGCTTTGCATGTTTAACAACTCTAAAATATGCTTTAGGGCAGAACAGTACCAAATCTAAAATATGCACATGAGGATTTTTCCGGACTTGTTGCTTGTTGTTCCGGCCTCATTTAAATTTGCCTAGATAGGTAGTTTTCATATGCTCTACCTCTTGCCATGTTTAACAACATTTAATATTGTTGGGTACATAAATGAGATCGAACTAAATAAATTGTTGTGGTGTTTCGTCAATATGCAACTCGTTGCATATTGATCTCCACTTAATTTGTAGAATTGTTTGTGCACTTTGCCATGCCATGTATCTTTAAACCGGACATGCATCATACTTGGTTGTGCATCATGCGATGGTTATGTGATGGTTGTTTACCATGTTGTTTGCTTCTTTCCGGTGTTGCTTCTTCGGGTTAGTTCCGTTAACGTCGCGTTTGTGAGGATACGTTCGACTACGTCCGTTTGTCTTCTTCATGGACTCGTTCTTCTTCCTTGCGGGATCTCAGGCAAGATGACCATACCCTCGAAATCACTTCTATCTTTGCTTGCTAGATGCTCGCTCTATTGCTATGTCTATGCTACGATACCCACCACTTGCTTATCATGTCTCCCATATTGCCATGTCAAACCTCTAACCCACCTTGTCCTAGCAAACCGTTGTTTGGCTATGTTGCCGCTTTGCTCAGCCCCTCTTATAGCGTTGATAGTTGCAGGTGAAGATGAAGCTTGTTCCATGTTTGGAACATGAATATTTGTTGGGATATCACAATACCTCTTATTTAATTAATGCATCTATATACTTGGTAAAGGGTGGAAGGCTCGGCCTTATGCCTTGTGTTTTGTTCCACTCTTGCTGCCCTAGTTTCCGTCATACCGGTGTTATGTTTCTTGATTTTGCGTTCCTTACACGGCTGGGTTATAATGGGAACCCCTTGACAGATCGCTTTAAATAAAACTCCTCCAGCAAGGCCCAACCTTGGTTTTACCATTTGCACTAACAACCTACCACCTTCCCTTGGGTTCTGCAGACTCAAGGGTCATCTTTATTTTAACCCCCCCAGGCCAGTGCTTCTCTAAGTGTTGGTCTGAACTGAGCTGCCTGCGGGGCCACCTCGGGGAAACTTGAGGGCTGGTTTTACTCGTAGCTAGTCTCATCCGGTGTTGCCCTGAGAACGAGGTACGTGCGACTCCTATCGGGATTTGTCGGCAGATCGGGTGGCTTTGCTGGTTTAGTTTTACCATTGTCGAGATGTCTTGTAACCGGGATTCCGAGTCTGATCGGATTGTCTTGGGAGAAGGAATATCCATCGTTGACCGTGAGAGCTTGTGTTGGGCTAAGTTGGGACACCCCTACAGGGTTTTGAACTTTCGAAAGCCATGCCCGTGGTTATGGACAGATGTGAATTTGTTAATGTCCGGTTGTAGAGAACCTGAAGCTTGACTTAATTAAAATACATCAACCGCGTGTGTAACCGTGATGGTCTCTTCCCGGCGGAGTTCGGGGAGTGAACACGGTGTTGGAGTTATGCTTGACGTAGGTTGTTCTAGGATCACTTCTTGATCATGGATTCTCGAACGTGCTTTGCCTTCTCTTCTCGCTCTCATTTACGTATGTTAGCCACCATACATGCCAGTGCTTGCTGCAGCTCCACCTCATACCCTTTTACCTACCTATAAGCTTAAATAGTCTTGATCGCGAGGGTGTGAGATTGCTGAGTCCCCGTGACTCACAGATTCCTTCCAAAACCGTGCAGGTGACACAACCGAGCTCAAGGAGGAGCTCGATGAAGATTGTGTTCGTTATGTTGTTCCGTTTCCAGTTGATCAGTAGTGGAGTCCAGTTGGGACGATCGGGGATCTGTGTAGCATTTGGGGCAGTCTTCTTTTATTTTGGGTTCTGTAGTCGGACCTTGATTGTATCTAGTGATGTAATGCTTTATTCATGTAATTGTGTGAAGTGGCGATTGTAAGCCAACTATGTATCTTTTTCCCTTATGTATTACATGGGTTGTGTGAAGATTACCTCACTTGCGACATTGCTTTCAATGCGGTTATGCCTCTAAGTCGTGCTTCGACACGTGGAAGATATAGCCGCATCGAGGGCGTTACAGGAGCACACCGAACAGGGGAAGATAAGCAACATGCAGATCTAGCACCGCCAGCCTCCAGGGCTGCATGCCGAGGCCATAGTCCACCGAACCCCCGCCGCATGGCCAGGTCACTGGTACCACGCCTACTCCATCTTTCACTGCAAAGCAAATGGAGTCTCACCGGAAGGGCCGCCGCCCAAATCCAGAGAGCCACGCTCACCCGTCTCCGAAGAAACGAGCAGCTCACGTGAAGCCGGCCGGTCCATCCACCGCAGCGAGCACCACTCCAAGGCCCCACCTGGAACGACCTCCTTCAAGCACCCCAACACCGTGATCTAGATCTGGCCGCTCCAAGCAAAGGGAGCGACCCACCAACGGGGCAGCAGTCAGCAACGACCATGCCTGCTCCCCATGTCGGCTGGCGGCAGGAGGCAAGGCCCCAGCCCGCAGGGAGGCCACCTGAACGAGATCCAGCGGCGCCGACCTCCACGCAGCCCCCGTGCCACCGAGCACGAAGCGGGCGAGCAGGGACGAGGCCAACGCGGGGATGGAGGGAGGAGGAGGAGGTGGAAGGAGTCTCGCCGCCGCGGGCCGGTCGGAGGCCGCCGGCGACGGCGGCAACGGGAGGTAGCAGGGGAGGCGGCGCTTGGGGAAAAAACCTAATCGCCCCCGAGTCGCCTGCGCGAGACGATGCAGGGGACGTGACTTCATATAAATGACTATTCAAGCTACTCAAAGAGGAATATGTTTGGCAAGAAGTACTTCGTAACAAATACCTACACGCAAAAGACTTTATCCCAGGTGACGGCTAAACCAACAAAATCGCCCTTTTGCAAGGGTCGGTTGAGGATGAAGGTTGATTTTTTTAGCTGAGGGGATTTCATAATAGGCAATAGTCAAACTAAACAATTTTGGGAAGATACTTGGATAGAGATGCTCGGGTAGGCCTTAAATACCCAAACCATTATACCATCAAGTAGCGAAATAACAGCGAATCAACCGTGGTTGAGTTGGTTTGGTGGGCAGTGGTATTCCCAACCCACCAGGGTTCAAATACTGGTGCTCGCATTATTCCTGGATTTATTTTAGGATTTCCGGCGATACGCTTTCAATGGGAGGAGACGTTCCTGCTCAGTCTCTCGAAGGTGCTCATAGGGCTAGGGTGAGTGTATGCGCGTGTATATGAGCGCTTATGTCTGTACTGATGCTCAAAAAAAAGTAGCGAAATAACATGTTTGTGGCTTTTGTGTTAGAGCCACGTTTGTTGAATATTATGTTTCAACAAGCACTTATTGGGGATAAGTGGATCGTTTGGGTTCATTTGCTCCAAATGTTGACGGCGGATAACCTCCCGCTTGATGAAGACTCTTTCCGGTGGAAGCTCACCAATTTGGGTGCTTTTCTATTAAGTTTGCGTACGTTGGTATTATAAAAATTGGATCGACCTTAAAAAACAAATGTTTCTTAAGTTGATGGCCTCATTAAAGATAAAGAATTGTATGTGGTTCTTATACAAAGGTGTATTTTCTAACCAAAGTAAAACAAGTTACATGCTTAAAAAGTGTGTAAACATTCTATTTAAAAAGCATGATTTTTGGAAAGTTCATCGACTATTTAATAAATGTGCATGACATATTTAAAAATTAACGTGTATTAAATTTTTCTCATATTTTAAAAAATGTTCAATGTATGTTTTAAAAAATCATTGTGTGTTTGAAAATTGTTCATCAGGTATTAAAAATGTTCAACATATTTTGCAAAAAGCATTCACCGCATATTAGAAAAATGTTCATGTATAAAAATGCCCTAAAAATATTAAACGAGAATAAAAAAATTCACCGTGTTTAAAAAAGTTCAATGTGCATTTTCTAAAATCTTTGATAAAGAAATGCAAATTTAAATTATTCGCAAAAAATGTGATTAAAAATAAGGGAGAAAAACGTAATAACAAAAACCGGAGTGAAAACCCAAATCGTAAACAGAAAAACAAACAAGAAAACGTTGTACTGGAGGAAAGCCCCCCGACTGGGCCGGCCCGATTTCCATCACTGTCGGCGTGCCACACAGTTCTCAAAAAAAAAAAAGCGTGCACGTTGGAGCACGTGAACGGCGCGACAGTATCTGGGCAGGTTTGCGTGTGTGATTTGATCCTGATATGCACCCACCTCTCCAGCTACATGAAATCAATCGTACATGACATCCTGCACTAAAATACCCGGTCGCACCACCACCTCTCCTCGCCTTGCTCGCCTCACCGCCGGCTATATAACAGTCCACCTCTGGCCAAGACCCCCACCCCCAAGCACAGGCACAGCGAACAGGTTGAGATCTTGAGAGAGAAGAGACTGCAGAGATACATACCGAGAGAAAATGTCGCTTACTGGTCAGGTGAAGTGGTTCAACGAATCCAAGGGGTTCGGCTTCATCACCCCCTCGGACGGCAGCAAGGACGTCTTCGTCCACTACTCGGCAATCGCTGGCCCCGGCCTCCAGAACCTCGCCGAGGGCCAGAATGTCGAATTCACCATCGAGAACGGCCCAAAAGGTCCGACCGCCGCCAATGTCAAGGCCATATAGGAGGAGCAATATCGGCTCCTTTTGTAATTTGCTCCACCCGGTCGAGCAAATGGAGTCCAAGGGTATGCTGCTTTCGTAAGGACTGCTATTTGTTTGTGTTCTATTCTCACCAGTGCACCAAAATCTGTACTGTTTCTTTCTTTTCTCTTTTTACACCAAATCTACACGGGTTAATTACTGTTGCGTTCGGGTTTGCAAGGATTGTGGATTTTGTTTAAGTCAAATATTTAAACTTCGAATAAGTTTGTACAAAGATGTATCAACATTCACAGTACCAAATCAATATCAATAATTTGTCATGAAATCTCTTCTTATTATGTATTTCTGGGATATTGTAAGATGTTATTAATACGGACGCCGATAACTGGCGAACGTTCGGTCTGGGGAGGGACCAGACCGAACGACTCGTTCGTGCTGGAGTAGTGAAGGACCGAACAAACTCGTTCGGTGGAAAAGAACCTCCAGCCCGAACGCCTCACCCCCCCTAACGATCAAACTTGTCGTTACGCAAAACACACGATCCAGTAGAGAAAGTGGGCCTACAGGCCTTTTTCCTGTGAAAAGAAAAACGAAAAATAAAGCCCATATTGAGTTATGACTAGTAAAAAGCTCAGTTTCCTGTGACTAATAAACACTGGTCTTTTGCACGACAAAAATGTCATTGACTATTGGCATTCTATGAAATAAATTGCCATGTTCAAGTTTATGTTTTCAAAAATGGCACAAAAAAAGGAAGAAGTTCATGGCAATCTGCATCGCTACGGTATGAAAAGTTGCCATCACTACGAAATTTACAAAAAAACAAAAAAGTTGCCATGAAGTGATATGATGAAAAAGGTTCTGTGTAGACACATAGAAAAATTTCAGAAAAAATATAAAGAAAACATCTTAAGTTGTAATGATATCGTTCATGTAATCCCCATGGCAAAACAAATTTCAAAGGATCAAAACTTTTTGCCATGGCAAAAACAAATTTGAAAAAACAAACTTGCCGTATTCTCAAACTAATTTGTAAAAATGGCCATGACTAACATTCTACGGACGGACATGGCAAAAAGACACAACGAACCATGGCAAAAAATGCATTTAGTTGCCATGGAAAAATTCGCATCTATAAACAAATACTGATTTTAGTTGCCATGGCAAGTTTGCCATGGGTTTGAACATCTTAGCTTGCCATGTTTTTTAACATCTTTAGTTGTCATAGCAAGTTTGTCATGTTCATGTTTGCCATCTATTTGTACAAACTTAATTAAAACAGAAGTTTGCCTTGTTTTTGCACATCTTAAGTTTGCCATGGCAAGTTTGTAAAATGTATTTGACATCTTAAATTGCCATGTTTTTGAACATCTTTTGTTGCCATGGCAAGTTTGCATGTTTGTGAACATGTTAATTAAAAAAAGTTTGCCATGTTTTTGAACAAACTTAATTAAAAGAAGTTACCATCTTTTTGCACATATTAAAGTTTGCGATGTTTTTGAACATTTTAAAATGCCATGGAAAATTTGCCATATTTTTGAACATCTACAAAGTTTGCCATGTTTTTGAACATCTAAAGTTACCATGGAAAAGTTTGCCATGTTTTTAAACATCTATAACTTTTCCATGGCAAGTTTGCATGTTTTTTGACAAGTTAATTAAAGAAGTTTTCCATGCCATAAATGGAGTCAAATTTGCCATGGCAAAAATGTAGTACTTTTGCCATGGAAATAACTTAAAAATATCATGGCTACACAATTATACATAGTAAAAGTTGCCATGTTCTATAAACGCAAATTTGCCATAATATTTAAATAAAAATTGCCATGCTCTTTACAATAAATTTGCCATGGCAACTTAGAAGAAAATTTGCCACGGCGACTTAATCCAAAATTTGCCATGTGAAAATGAAAGTATTTTTTTCCATGGCAAAAAATCAAGTTAAATTTGCCATGGCAAAAATGGAGTAAAAATTTGCCATGGTAACTTAAAATAAAATTTGCCATGGCAACTTAATCTAAAATTTTCCATGTGAAATACAAGTATTTTTGCCATGGCAACTTAATCTAAAATTTTCCATGTGAAATACAAGTATTTTTGCCATGGCAAATATTGATGTTTGCGAAGCACAAAACATGACAAAATTGCAGTGGGGGTGCATATCAACTTGCCATCACCGGAAACAAATTTGCCATCATTTTTAGGGGGAGGGGGACATTTTAATCTGTAACTTGCCATGTGCTCCCGAACAAAACCACAAAAATGGCAGCCTGCAACAAAATGTTGCAGCAAAAATGTGCCATGGCAACATCTACCCACATTTGTGCAAATTAGCAGGACACAAATTATAGAGGATTCATCTCCTGCAGCTAATACATACGTTCCAGTCCCCAAAGTACTACACTAAGCAACACCCCATGTTGATTATCTTCTAAAAATCCAACAATCGGCAGGACGACAACTCGTCTCGAGAAAACTCACACTAGTTAGTAGAAGAACTGGAATGGGAGAGGCGTGGGCACGATTCATACCTTAGACACGAGCTGCACAATTTGTAGAAAACGCAGCGAGCGGTCGGCAGCGAGCGCCTCGACCCGGACGTAACCACGCCGCCGCCCGGCCTCTGGCGAGCCGCCGCTCATGGAGACGGTCGCGCGTGGAGGGCCTCGTTCTCCGCTTCCAGGCGCGCGTGGTCGGCGACAAGCGGCTCGACCCGGTCATACACACGCCACCGCCCGGTCTCCGGCGAGCCGCGGCTCATGAAGACGGCCGCGCATGGAGGGCCTCTCGTTCTCCGCTTCCAGGCGCGCGCGATCGGCGGTGAGCGCCTCGACCCGGTCATACCCACGCGGCCGCCCGGCCTCCGGCGAGCCGCCACTCATGAAGACGGCCGCGTGGTTCGTCTCCGTGCCCTGGCGTGCTTGGGTGGGATCCAGCCATCTACCGCCATCCGGGGCTCTCCTACCGCGCATCTAGCGCGGGCTACTCGCCGGGAGTCGCCGGGATCCGCGGGCCTCACCGTATTAGAGGCAGCCGGGGGAGGATAGGGGAAGAGTGGGGAAAAGGAGTGAGGCAGAGGAGTGGACGGCGTTCGGGAGAGTTCGTTTCATCCCGAACGAGTTTGTGGGCTGACGTGGCGACTTTGTATGCTCCAAAATTCGTGCGACACGATGGACGGCGATGAGGACGTTCGGGCCGGGACGCCCAGAAACCGAACGTTCGGAGGTTATCGATTCCGCAATAATAACTATTCCTATAAACTCGGTCCACTACTACGGAAACTAGTCTCTTGGTACCCCTCATTGCACACGGTTTGGACCAAACTTTATGCGCAACCCAGAGATTCCGTGAACAATTGAATGTGTGGCGATGAAATTTTTCAGTGGTGATTGTATGTTAAATCAAATTGTTTTGAGAAAATGATAGCAAATCCCCATTTACGTTGGACTCTCACGCGGTCACCCTAACATGTGAGTATGCGGTGTACTAGGCAATATTCTTTCCGAAATGATAAGTACCTGATGCCATGTACGAGCAAATGGCAAATTGAACGTTTTTGATGGCAATTGACGCAAGAATGACAAGTTAGTTAACACACACGGCAATTTTCTGTCAAAAAAGAGACTGAAGCATGAAGTGGCCGCGCTTGCCAACTCCTCATAAAACTAAACTCGCCATAAAAAACGTTCAATTTGCCATGTGCTCATACTTGAGGTCCGGGCGTTATTAGATTCCTATTATTTTGTGTATCACGTGGCTATTAAGCCTATTATCACAAATGGGTAAACAATTCTAGCAGTTGAAATACTTCTCGATATATTTAGTTGTTCTATTTAAGCGTGGCATGTAAAATCTAAAAAAAACCTATACCTATGCAATTGTCGCCCTCGCCCTGTCTCTCCCCCAAATCTCCCTCTTCCCCCTCCGCTGAAATCCCCGTCAGGGATTCCTCAGGTGCCAAAAACCACGCATCTCTCCCCCGTGCCGCTCCCTCCCCGGGGCGACACGGGCGGTGCCCCCGTCCCCGCAGCCTCTTCCCTCCCTCCGCCTTCTATCCCTCGCCGTCGCCGGCGGCCTCCGGCAGGCAAAGCCTACGAGGAGCCGGCGGCGGCGGGGCGCTCTCTGGCTGCCGCTTGCGCGTGAGATGGGGATATCGCGTGCGGACGGCGGCTAACCGGCCCTTGGCTCTGGGGTGGTGTCCTGGCTCATGGCGAAGATGGTCTCCGGCGCTCGGCGCGGGATCCGGTCGCGGCGGTCGGTGCGCCGCTGCGGGCCAGTGGTCGTGGTCGTGGCGCCCATGAGGGCCCGATCTGGATCCTCGCATGCTGCGGCCGGCGCGGTCGGTGGTGCTGGGGTGGAGGGAGGCTCGGCCCCCTGCTGTGCGTCCAGGAAGAGCCCTTGCTGCGTTCCTCCGGCCTGGTGCCGTGGTGGTGCCGGCTGGTGCTTCGGCTGGCGGGTTGCGGATCTGGCAGCCCGTCCGGCGAGTTGGGGTGGGGTGGCGGCCCTCCCTCCCTGCTCGGGCTTCTTCTCTGCTGTGCAGCATGCGGCGGCCGCGCGGTGGAGGTCTGCGGTCTGGATCCTGGGGCGGCGGCCCTAGGGCGATGATGGGTGACGACGGCTGCGGTGTTCGTTAGGGTGAAGCAGTGGCCGTGGTGTGCCGGTGGATCAGCCGATCTTTAGTCATATGGTGCGGCTGCTGGTGAAAACCATGCTTGTCTATGGACGGGGCGACGATGGCGGCGTCCACGGGCGCCATGACCCCGTTGAGGGCATCCTCGCTGCAGCTTGTCTCCCTGACTGAGTTCCGGTTGTGGGGACTCGTGGCTAATGGTGTTGCCGGGGCGGCGGCCCCGGGTTTTGGTGGTGGCAGCTTCGGTCAGGGGGCGGTGCGTGCCTGGGCGTGGTGGATCGAGGGATCCCGCGGCCAGATTGGAGTCGGCTTCGGCAGGGGTGTGGTGATTGATGGGCGGCGGTCGGTGGCAGTAGGTGGTCGGCGCACCTCTGAGAGAAATCCTTGTTCCGGTCTGCATCGGAGCCGGCGACGGCACCCGCGGGTGTCGCGCCCTTTATTGGAAGCGTCGTCGTGGAGGTGTGTTCCTCCTCTCCACGTCTTGGGTTTTGGAGGGAAACCTCAGATCCGCTGGATCAGGCGAGGAAGACGTCTTTCTCCTCCTTGGGGTCATAGTATTGGAGCCGGCTACGACTGGGAGACCGGTGGATGGCGGCATCTTCGCCGTGTGGTTAGCTGAGGCGGGGCGCTGGTTTCTGTTTTGGCAACGATCATGGCGTCGAGAGGAGCTCGAGTCGCGGCGTGCACTTCGGTAGTCGGTGAGGGAGTCCTGGACTAAGGGGTCCTCGGGCGTCTGGCCTGTTATCCATGGGTCGGACTGATGGGTTGTGAAGACATGAAGGCCGAAGACTGTACCTATGTCCGGATTGGACTCTCCTTGGCGTGGAAAGCAAGCTTGGCGACCGACTATAAAGATTCCTTATGTAACCGACTCTATGTAGCCCCAGATCCCCCCCCCCCCCACGGTGTCTATATAAACCGGAGGGGTTAGTCCGAAAAGGATATACTCATTACCATAGTCATACAGGCTAGGCTTTTAGGGTTTAGCCATCACGATCTCGTGGTAGATCAACTCTTGTAATACTCATATTCATCAAGATCAATCAAGCAGGAAGTAGAGTATTACCTCCATAGAGAGGGCCGGAACCTGGGTAAACATTGTGTCCCCCGTCTCTTGTTACCATCGATCTTAGACGCACAGTTCGGGACCCCATACCCGAGATCCGCCGGTTTTGACACCGACATTGGTGCTTTCATTGAGAGTTCCGCTGTGCTGTCGACAAAAGGTTCGATGGCCCCTTCAATTGTCTATAGTAACGTTGTCCAAGGCGGAACTTTCCTTCCCGGACAGATTTTCGCGTTCGGCGGCTTCGTACTGCGGGCCAACTCGCTTGGCCGTCTGGAGCAGGTCGATAGCTATGCCCCTGGCCATCAGGTCAGATTTGGAAACTTGAACTATGTCACAGATATCCGTGGAGACTTGATCTTTAATGGATTTGAGACCGCGGCGATCTCTCCCCCTCGCTCCGATGAATGTGACCTAAATATGTCATCGGACCAGGTTCTGGGGATGGTTCCTATAACTGCTACGACCTTAGATCCGGAGCAGTTTGCACCATCCGAAGTCACAGAGTCCTCGGCGTTGGAGCCGCACACAAACTCAACACCAGGCAATATCAGCGTCAACGGAATTTCGGACTTGTTTCCGACTATAAGTTCTGAACCTTGCGCACTCCCGGACACCGAGCTGGATCGGTTATCAATCATCAAGTTCAGCGCCGCTGATGTTTTCCGACACTCCCTTTGGCGATGTGCTGAATTCGTTGAAAAACCTGTCCCCGATGGGGGACTCACGGCCGAACTATGTCCGGTTCGAGCTTGAGGCTGACAATGGAGAATTTTGCTTTCCACCCGCCACCCACTTCATAGCCACTGTCGAGGACTTCACCAACATGCCCGCTTCTGGATCTGAAGACATTGACGGCATAGACGGCGATGCCGATAAGGAGCAAGGCCAAGACCCGCCAGTCAGTAGGCGTGGAACGACCACCCCTTCATATGACGTGTACATGATTGATACACTTAAAAAGCCTCACGGCAAGGACAAGGGAGATCCAGTTAAAACTCCTGAGACACAGTTTAAGTTTCGGCGCCCAAAACGCCGCCCCAAGTCATGCCGCAGAAACGATGGCGCTGGAGAAAATAGTACTCCGGACGGTGCCGAAAGCAATGAAGACCCTGTGGGAGCAATATCCGAGTAGGAGGAACAGGGAAACCGACAAGCCATCCCCAATGAACAGGACCCGCCCAGTGACGGTTCGGAGGACGACAACTACCTTCCGCTCTCCGAAGATGAGGTAAGCCTCAGCGACGAAGACTTCATCGTACCCGAAGAGCCCCTCGAGCAGGAGTGCTTCAAGCACAGGCTGATAGCTACGGCAAGGAGCCTGAAAAAGAAGCAGCAGCAGCTTCAAGCTGACCAAGACCTACTCAATGACAGATGGACCGAAGTCCTGGTCGCCGAAGAATACGGCCTTAGTGGCCTAGCCAAAGCACAGATCGCTATACCAGTCCGATGATGGGGCGTTGGAGCCCATACCATAGTCACACAATGCGACAGGTCGCCGACAACTCTGTCTGGATAAAGAGGCAACTCAAGCCGAACACCAGACCGCCCCACCTCGCCGTAAAGGCAAGAACAACGCAGGTCATGATTACCCAGACAACCTGCAGAGGGACTTGGACAATAGAGTAGGAAACGCAAGACCGATCTACGGATCGCGAAAGCATGCTTCGACATGCGACGATGGCTACCTATTTGGACGTGTCAAACCTCGCCACGCCTGATCCGAAAACCGCAAAGGGACTCTTTCGGAGTTACGTCGCAGTGTGGCCCAACATAGAGGCGCCGCACACCCGCTTTGCTTCATTGATGAAGTAATGGATCATGAATTCCCCGAAGGATTCAAACATGTCAATATTGAATCATACGACGGGACAACCGATCCCGCGGTATGGATAGAAGATTTCATCCTCCACATCCACATGGCCCATGGGGACGACCTCCACACCATTAAATACCTCCCACTAAAACTAAAAGGGCCGACTTGGTACTGGTTAAACAGCCTGCTCAAAAACTCCATAGGCAGCTGGGAGGACTTGGAAGAGGCCTTCCTCGATAACTTCCGAGGAACACGTGTCCGGCCACCGGATGCCGATGACCTAAGTCACATTGTCCAACAGCCCGGAGAATCAGCCAGGCAGCTCTGGACTCGGTTCTTAGTCAAAAAGAACCAAATTATCGACTGTCCGGACGCGGAAGCCCTTGCAGCTTTCAGACACAGCGTCCGGGACGAATGGCTTGCACACCACCTCAGCCAAGAAGGACCTAAATCCATGACAACCCTCACTGCTCTGATGACCCGCTTTTGCGCGGGAGAAGACGGCTGGCTCGCTCGTAGAAGCAATAGCGCCAGCAACCAGGGCACCTCCGAAACCCGAGACGGCAACGGCAAGCCACGAGGAAGCAAAAACAACAGTCGCAATGACAATCAAAGATCAGACGACACAATGGTCAACGCTGGATTCAACAACCCCAAGCCCGGTCAGCGGAAGAAGCCATTCAAGGCGAATCGAGACGAACCATCCAACCTGGACATGATATTGGACCGACCCTGCTAGATTCATGGCCACCCCGATAAACCAGCTAATCATACCAACAGAAACTGCTTGGTCTTTAAATAGGCCGACAAGCTCAACGCCGAACACAGGGGGAGGAGGCTGCCAAGCGACAGGGATGATGGAAAGGTTCACCAACGAAACACCGGGGGTCAGAAGCAGTCTCCACCCGAGGATCAACTACTCCTAGAACGGAAATAGCAACCCGGCTTCCGCCGCCCACTCCGTACACCTACAAATTTTGTACCACGCATACATCATTACGCACTCAAGATACCATGGGCATTGGCGGAAGCACAATACGGACAAGCCTGCAAGAACTCCAGTAACTATTATTATTATTATTTATTTTCTTTTTATTTCTTCCTTCGCTATCCTTTAAAAACAGGTGACGAACAAGATAAACATCGGAAACTGGCTCTATCAGAGTCCGGGTCCGTACACTCACCTAAGGGGCTATTTCCATCAAGGATTCTCCCCACCGAGGACTGGCGGCGCAAACGTGCGACAGGAGGTCCAAAATAACTTTTCGTAGACCGCACTCTCTATTTCTCGAGCCTGTACTATGCCTGTTCCTCCGCCTCCAACCCCGAGCATGTCAAATAGCCGGGAGTATATATCATAAGTAATCATTGGCATATCGCTCAGTTCCCATTAAACAATATCCAAACTAATCACCTGCATTGTTTCCCCAACAAATATGGCTCCTACGGTTATTTCACATAAATTCCTTGGCATAACCTGCCAGGGGCTTGGTGTGGGAACAAATGAGTTGCTAGTAAAAGTCCGAATAGCTCTATAGCATACTTCAGCGTCGCAAGTTTGGCCTTATATGCATCATCTCTGAATCATTGTCTTGGGTCAATAGTTGGGTTGCCCGGCTCCTGTGCTTGCTACCCTACGTTTCGCTCTATCGACTAGGGTAGTAAATGGAGAACTACTGCGATTGTGCCCTGGTCTAAACCAGATGGGCACATCAGTAGAGAAAGCCGAAAACTGACTGTCATGATGCGGCGTGAGTTGGTCAACCACTTGACGACTTCTTGGAATCTTTAGCGATTCTCCGTGTCACACGAGGGGTCTTTTTCAAATCAAATATGTAAGGCACCATATGCCACATACATACCATGGGCTATGTCGTAGCCCCACAATAAAACTCCTATGGATAAGTGAAAGCGTTAATGCCCTATAGTCCGATTGCCTGGTTCGCCGCATTTATCACCTCCTTCATGGACCAAGACGTTGGATAAAGAATGATTTAATGCCTTTCCGAACACCCCCGTACTTCCTACGAGGGGGTTGAAGCCGACGACTGGAAAACTTTTAGATTATATCAAAACGGCCTCACAGGAGGAATTGAAGCTTTCAAGCAAAACATAAATAGATTAACTATAAAATTGTCTTTTACAATTTTCATACACCTCACTCGAACATTATGTCTTTTGAGCACTGACCCTCCATAAAGCGGGCAGCCTCTAGGACGTCTTCAAAATAATGCTCCGGTTTCGGGTGGTCCTTGCCTTTGGGCGGACTCTTCGTCGCAACATCGATGTCCTTCATCTTCCCTCGGAATGTTTTGACTCGGGCAAAAGCCATTCACGCACCCTCAATGCATGATGATCGCTTCACAGCATCGATACGCGACACCGCATCAACAAGCCTCTACACCAAACCGGAATAACTATTCGGAACAGGCTCGGTTGGCCACAACTGAAGGAAACATGCCCTAGAGGCAATAATAAAGTTATTATTTATTTCCTTATTTCATGATAAATGTTTATTATTCACGCTAGGATTGTATTAACCAGAAACATAATACATGTGTGAATACATAGACAAACAGAGTGTCACTAGTATGCCCCTACTTGACTAGCTCGTTGATCAAAGATGGTTAAGTTTCCTAACCATAGACATGAGTTGTCATTTGATTAATGGGATCACATCATTAGGAGAATGATGTGATTGACTTGACCCATTCCGTTAGCTTAGCACTTGATTGTTTAGTTTGTTGCTATTGCTTTCTTCATGACTTATACATGTTCCTATGACTATGAGATTATGCAAATCCCGTTTACCATAGGAACACTTCGTGTGCCACCAAACGTCACAACTTAACTGGGTGATTATAAATGTGGTCTACAGGTGTCTCCGAAGGTACTTGTTGGGTTGGCGTATTTCGAGATTAGGATTTGTCACTCCGATTGTCGGAGAGGTATCTCTGGGCCCACTCGGTAATGCGCATCACTATAAGCCTTGCAAGCATTGCAACTAATGAGTTAGTTGCGGGATGATGTATTATGGAACGAGTAAAGAGACTTGTCGGTAACGAGATTGAACTAGGTATTGAGATACCGACGATCGAATCTCGGGCAAGTAACATACCGATGACAAAGGGAACAACGTATGTTGTTATGCGGTCTGACCGATAAAGATCTTCGTAGAATATGTAGCAGCCAATATGGACATCCAGGTCCCGCTATTGGTTATTGACCAGAGAGGTGTCTCGGTCATGTCTACATAGTTCTCGAATCTGTAGGGTCCGCACGCTTAACGTTCGTTGACGATATAGTACTATGAGTTATGTATGTTGGTGACCGAATGTTGTTCGGAGTTCCGGATAAGATCACGGACATGACGAGCAACTCCGGAATGGTCCGGAGATAAAGATTGATATATGGGATAATAGTGTTTGGACTCCGGAAGGGTTCCGAAATTCACCGGAAGGGGTTCCGGATGTTTCCGGGAATGTTTGGGTACGAGAACACTTTATTTGGGCCAAAGGGGAAAGCCCACAAGGTTTTTGGAAAGCGCAAAAGGAAGTTTTGCGGAGTCCAGGGACCAGACGCCAGGGTCCCTGGCGTGTGGGTCTAGACGCCGGGAACCCTGGCGTCTGGCCCTGGAGTCCGAGAAGGACTCTTGCCTTTCGGGTGAAACCGACTTTGTGGAGGCTTTTACTCCAAGTTTCGACCCCAAGGCTCAACATATAAATAGAGGGGTCGGGCTAGCACCCAAGACACATGAAGAAACACCAAGCCGTGTGCCGGCAACCCCATCCCCTCTAGTTTATCCTCCATCATAGTTTTCGTAGTGCTTAGGTGAAGCCCTGCGGAGATTGTTCTTCACCAACACCGTCACCACGCCGTCGTGCTGCCGGAACTCATCTACTACTTCGCCCCTCTTGCTGGATCGAGAAGGCGAGGACGTCATCGAGCCGAACGTGTGCAGAACTCGGAGGTGCCGTGCTTTCGGTACTTGGATCAGTCGGATCGTGAAGATGTACGACTACATCAATTGCGTTGATACAACGCTTTTGCGAACGGTTTACGAGGGTATGTAGACAACACTCTCCCCTCTCGTTGCTATGCATCACCATGATCCTGCATGTGCGTAGGAATTTTTTTGAAATTACTATGTTACCCAACAGTGGCATCAGAGCCAGGTTTTATGCGTTGATATAATATGCACGAGTAGAACACAACTGAGTTGTGGGCGATATAAGTCTTACTGCTTACCAGCATGTCATACTTTGGTTCGGCGATATTGTTGGATGAAGCGGCCCGGACCGACATTACGCATACGCTTACACGAGACTGGTTCTACCGACGTGCTTTGCACACAGGTGGCTGGTGGGTGTCAGTTTCTCCAACTTTAGTTGAATCGAGTGTGGCTACGCCCGGTCCTTGCGAAGGTTAAAACATCACCAACTTGACGAACTATCGTTGTGGTTTTGATGCGTAGGTAAGAATGGTTCTTGATCAGCCCATAGCAGCCACGTAAAACTTGCAACAACAAAGTAGAGGACGTCTAACTTGTTTTTGCAGGGCATGTTGTGATGTGATATGGTCAAGACGTGATGAGATATAAGTTGTTGTATAAGATGATCATGGTTTGTTGAAGTTATCGGCAACTGGCAGAAGCCTTATGGTTGTCTCTTTATTGCATAAGATGCAAGCGCCAAATAATTGCTTTACTTTATCGCTATGCGATAGCAATAGTTGCAAGAGCAATAGTTGGCGAGACGACCATGTGACGACACATTGATATAGATCAAGATGATGGAGATCATGGTGTCATGCCGGTGACGATGGAAATCATGACGATGCTTTGGAGATGGAGATCAAAGGCACACGATGATGATTGCCATATCATGTCACATATTTTGATTGCATGTGATGTTTATCTTTTATACATCTTATTTTGCTTAGTTCGACGGTAGCTTTATAAGATGATCTCTCACTAATTATCAAGGTACAAGTGTTCTCCCTAAGTATGCACCATTGTGAAAGTTCTTCGTGCTGAGACACCACGTGATGATCGGGTGTGATAGGCTCTACGTTCAAATACAACGGGTGCAAAACAATTGCACACGTGGAATACTCAGGTTAAACTTGACGAGCCTAGCATATAACAGATATGGCCTCGGAACACTGAGACTGAAAGGTCGAGCGTGAATCATATAGTAGATATGATCAACATAGTGATGTTCACCATTGAAACTACTCCATCTCACGTGATGATCGGACATGGTTTAGTTGATATGGATCACGTGATCACTTAGAGGATTAGAGGGATGTCTATCTAAGTGAGAGTTCTTAAGTAATATGATTAACTGAACTTAAATTTATCATGAACTTAGTCCTCGTAGTATTAGCATATCTATGTTGCAGATCAATAGCTCGCGTTTAGCTCCCCTCTTTTATTTTTGATATGTTCCTAGAGAAAACTAAGTTGAAAGATGTTAGTAGCAATGATGCGGATTGGATCCGTGATTTGAGGTTTATCCTCATTGCTGCACAGAAGAATTATGTCCTTGATGCACCGCTAGGTGACAAACCTATTGCAGGAGCAGATGCAGATGTTATGAACGTTTGGCTAGCTTAATATGATGACTACTTGATAGTTTAGTGCACCATGCTTAAATGGCTTAGAATCGGGACTTCAAAGACGTTTTGAACGTCATGGGCCATATGAGATGTTCCAGGAGTTGAAGTTAATATTTCAAGCAAATGCCCGAGTTGAGAGATATGAAGTCTCCAACAAGTTCTATAGCTAAAAGATGGAGGAGAATAGCTCAAGCAGTGAGCATGTGCTTAGATTGTCTGGGTACTACAATCGCTTGAATCAAGTGGGAGTTAATCTTTCAGATAAAATAGTGATTGACAGAATTCTCTAGTCACCATCACCAAGTTAGTAGAACTTCATGATGAACTATAATATGCAAGGGATAACAGAAACGATTCCCAAGCTCTTCGTGATGCTGAAATCGACGAAGGTAGAAATCAAGAAAAGCATCAAGTGTTGATGGTAAACAAAGCCAGTAGTTTCAAGTAAAGGTACAAAGGGAAGAAAGGGGAACTTCAAGAAGAACGACAAGCAAGTTGCTGCTCAAGTGAAAAAACCCAAGTCTGGACCTTAGCCTGAAAGTGAGTGCTTCTACTGCAAAGGGACTGGTCACTGGAAGCGGAACTACCCCAAGTAATTGGCGGATAAGAAGGATGGCAAAGTGAACATAGGTATATTTGATATACATGTTATTGATGTGTACTTTACTAGTGTTTACAGCAACCCCTCAGTATTTGATACTAGTTCAGTTGCTAAGAATAGTAACTTGAAACGGGAATTGCAGAATGAACAGAGTCTAGTTAAGGGTGAAGTGACGATGTGTATTGGAAATGGTTCCAAGATTGATATGATCATCACCGCACACTCCCTATACTTTCGGGATTAGTGTTAAACCTAAAACAAAAGTTATTTAGTGTTTGCGTTGAGCATGAATATGATTGGATCATGTTTATTGCAATACGGTTATTCATGTAAGTTAGAGAATAATTGTTGTTCTGTTTACATGAATAAAACCTTCTATGGCCATACACCCAATGAAAATGGTTTGTTGGATCTCGATCGTGGTGATACACATTTTCATAATATTGAAGCTAAAAGATGCAAAGTTAATAATGGTAGTGCAACTTATTTGTGGCACTACCGTTTAGGTTATATTGGTGTAAAGCGCATGAAGAAAATCCATGTTGACGGGCTTTTGGAATCACTTGATTATGAATCAGTTGATGCTTGCGAACCATGCCTCATGGGCAAGATGACTAATACTCCATTCTCAGGAACAATGGAGCGAGCAACAGATTTGTTGGAAATCATACATACTAATGTATGTGGTCTGATGAATATTGAGGCTCGCGGCAGGTATCATTATTTTCTGATCTTCAGAGATGATTTGAGAAGATATGCGTATATCTACTTGATGAAACACAAGTCTGAAACATTTGAAAATTCAAAGAATTTCAGAGTGAAGTGGAGAATCGTCGTAACAAAAATAAAAGTTTCTACGATATGATCGCAGAAGTAAAATATTTGAGTTACGAGTTTGGCCTTCAGTTAAAACAATGTGAAATAGTTTCACTACTCATGCCACCTGGAACACCACAGTGTAATGGTGTGTACGAATGTCGTAACCGTACTTTATTAGATATGGTGCGATCTATGACGTCTCTCACCAGTTTACCACTATCGTTTTGGGGTTATGCATTAGAGACAGCTACATTCACGTTAAATAGGGCACCATCTAAATCCGTTGAGACGACACCGTATGAACTATGGTTTGGTAAGAAACCAAAGTTGTCATTTCTTAAAGTTTGAGGTTGCAATGCTTATGTGAAAAAGTTTCAACCTGATAAGCTCAAACCCAAATCGGAGAAGTGCGTCTTCATAGGATACCCAAAAAGAAAATGTTGGGTACACCTTCTATCACAGATCTGAAGGCAAGATATTCATTGCTGAGAATGGATCCTTTCTAGAGAAGGAGTTTCTCTCAAAAGAAGTGAGTGGGAGGAAAGTAGAACTTGATGAGGTAACTGTACCTACTCTCTTATTGAAAAGTAGTTCATCACAGAAATCTGTTCCTGTGACTACTACACCAATTAGTGAGGAAGCTAATGATGATGATCATGTAACTTCAGATCAAGTTACTACCGAACCTCGTAGGTAAACCAGAGTGAGATCCGCACCAGAGTGGTACGGTAATCCTATTCTGGAGGTCATGTTACTTGACCATGACGAACCTACGAACTATGAGGAAGCGATGATGAGCCCAGATTCCGCGAAATGGCTTGAGGCCATGAAATATGAGATGAGATCCATGTATAAGAACAAAGTATAGACTTTGATTGACTTGCCCAAAAGATCGGCGAGCCATTGAAATTAAATGGATATTCAAGAGGAAGACAGATGCTGATAGTAGTGTTACTATCTACAAAGCTAGAATTGTCGCAAAAGGTTTTCGACAAGTTCAAGGTGTTGACTACGATGAGAGTTTCTCACTCGCATGTATGCTTAAGTCTGTCTGAATCATGTTAGCAATTGCCACATTTTATGAAATCTGGCAAATGGATAAACAAAACAACATTCCTTAATGAATTTATTAAAGAAGAGTTGTATATGACGCAACAAGAAAGTTTTTGTCAATCCTAAATGTGCTAACAAAATATGCAAGCTCCAGCGATCCATCTATGGACTGGTGCAAGCATCTCGGAGTTGGAATATACGCTTTGATAAGTTGATCAAAGCATATAGTTTTATACGGACTTGCGGTGAAGCCTGTATTTACAAGAAAGTGAGTGGGAGCACTACATTATTTCTGATAAGTATATGTGAATGACATATTGCTGATCGAAGATAATGTAGAATTATTCTGCAAAGCATAAAGGAGTGTTTGAATGGAGTTTTTCAAAGAAAGACCTCGGTGAAGCTGCTTACATATTGAGCATCAAGATCTATAGAGATAGATCAATACACTTGATAAGTTTTTCAATGAGTACATAACTTGACAAGATTTTGAAGTAGTTCAAAATGGAACAGTCAAAGAAAGAGTACTTGCCTGTGTTACAAGGTGTGAATCTGAGTAAGACTCAAAGCCCGACCACGGCAGAAGATAGAAAGAGAATGAAACTCATTCCCTATGCCTTGGCTATAGGTTCTATAAAATGTGCCATGCTGTGTACCAGATCTTTTGTATACCCTACACTGATTTTGGCAAGGGAGTACAATAGTGATCTAGGAGTAGATCACTGGACAGCGGTCAAAATCATCCTTAGGAAATAAGGATATGTTTCTCGATTATGGAAGTGACAAAAAGGTTCGTCGTAAAAGGTTACGTCGATGCAAATTTTTACACTGATCCAGATGACTCTTAAATCTCAATCTGGATACATATTAAAAGTGGGGGCAATTAGCTAGAGTAGCTCCGTGCAGAGCATTGTTGACATAGAAATTTGCAAAATACACACGGATCTGAATGTTGCAGACCCGTTGACTAAACTTCTCTCACAAGCAAAACATGATCACACCTTAGTACTCTTTGGGTGTTAATCACATAGCGATGTGAACTAGATTACTGACTTGTGATCTAGATTATTGACTCTAGTGCAAGTGGGAGAGTGAAGGAAATATGCCCTAGAGGCAATAATAAAGTTATTATTTATTTCCTTATTTCATGATAAATGTTTATTATTCATGATAGAATTGTATTAACCGGAAACATAATACATGTGTGAATACATAGACAAACAGAGTGTCACTAGTATGCCTTTACTTGACTAAAGATGGTTAAGTTTCCTAACCATAGACATGAGTTGTCATTTGTTTAACGGGATCACATCATTAGGAGAATGATGTGATTGACTTGACCCATCCCGTTAGCTTAGCACTTGACCGTTTAGTTTGTTGCTATTGCTTTCTTCATGACTTATACATGTTCCTATGCCTATGAGATTATGCAACTCCCGTTTACCAGAGGAACACTTTGTGTGCCACCAAACGTCACAACGTAACTGGGTGATTATAAAGGTGCTCTACAGGTGTCTCCGAAGGTACTTGTTGGGTTGGCGTATTTCAAGATTAGGATTTGTCACTCCGATTGTCGGAGAGGTATCTCTGGGCCCACTCGGTAATGCACATCACTATAAGCCTTGCAAGCATTGCAACTAATGAGTTAGTTGCGGGATGATGTATTATGGAACGAGTAAAGAGACTTGCCGGTAACGAGATTGAACTAGGTGTTGAGATACCAACGATCGAATCTCGGGCAAGTAACATACCGATGACAAAGGGAACAACGTATGTTGTTATGCGGTCTGACCGATAAAAATCTTCGTAGAATATGTAGGAGCCAATATGGGCATCTAGGTCCCGCTATTGGTTATTGACCAGAGAGGTGTCTCGGTCATGTCTACATAGTTCTCGAACCCGTAGGGTCCGCACGCTTAACGTTCGTTGATGATATAGTACTATGAGTTATGTATGTTGGTGATCGAATGTTGTTCGGAGTTCCGGATAAGATCACGGACATGACGAGGAACTCTGGAATGGTCCGGAGATAAAGATTGTTATATGGGATAATAGTGTTTGGACTCCGGAAGGGTTCCGAAATTCACCGGAAGGGGTTCCAGTTGTTTCCCGAAATGTTTGGGTATGAGAACAATTTATTTGGGCCAAAGGGGAAAGCCCACAAGGTTTTTGGAAAGCGCAAAAGGAAGTTTTGCGGAGTCCAGGGGCCAGACGCCAGGGTCCCTGGCGTCTGGGTCCAGACGCCGTGAACCCTGGCGTCTGGCCCTGGAGTCCGAGAAGGACTCTTGCCTTTCGGGTGAAACCGACTTTGTGGAGGCTTTTACTCCAAGTTTTGACCCCAAGGCTCAACATATAAATAGAGGGGTAGGGATAACACCCAAGACACATCAAGAAACACCAAGCCGTGTGCCGGCAACCCCGTCCCCTCTAGTTTATCCTCCGTCATAGTTTTCGTAGTGCTTAGGTGAAGCCCTGCGGAGATTGTTCTTCACCAACACCGTCACCACGCCGTCGTGCTGCCGGAACTCATCTACTACTTTGCCCCTCTTGCTGGATCAAGAAGCCGAGGATGTCACCGAGCCAAAAGTGTGCAGAACTCGGAGGTGCCGTGCTTTTGGTACTTGGATCGGTCGGATCGTGAAGACGTACAACTACATCAACCGCGTTGATATAACGCTTCCGCGGACGGTCCACGAGGGTATATATGTAGACAACACTCTCCCCTCTCATTGCTATGCATCACCATGATCCTGCGTGTGCGTAGGATTTTTTTTGAAATTACTACGTTACCCAACAACAACTGGATTATGACATCCTTCATAGCAGCGCCGGATATCCTATGAAGTTCGGCCCATTCGGACATCTGTTCATTGAGCAACAAAGGGCGTTGTCGGTGTCAAAACCGGCGGATCTCGGGTAGGGGGTCACGAATTGTGCGTCTAGGCCGGATGGTAACAGGAGGCAGGGGACACGATGTTTTACCCAGGTTCGGGCCCTCTTGATGGAGGTAAAACCCTACGTCCTGCTTGATTGATATTGATGATATGGGTAGTACAAGAGTAGATCTACCATGAGATCAGAGAGGCTAAACCCTAGAAGCTAGCCTATGGTATGATTGTTGTTCGTCCTACGGACTAAAACTTCACCGGTTTATATAGACACCGGAGAGGGCTAGGGTTACACAGAGTCGGTTACAATGGTAGGAGATCTACATATCCGTATTGCCAAGCTTGCCTTCCACGCCAAGGACGAAGTGTTCGATCTTGTATCTTCGATCTTGTATCTTCATAGTCCAGGAGTCCGGCCGAAGGTATAGTCCGGCCATCCGGCCAAGCTTCCCTTCCGGACACGGGACGAAGTCTTCGATCTTGTATCTTCATAGTCCAGGAGTCCGGCCGAAGGTATAGTCCGGCCATCCGGACACCCCCTAATCCAGGACTCCCTCAGTAGCCCCTGAACTAGGCTTCAATGACGACGAGTCCGGCGCGCAGATTGTCTTCGGCATTGCAAGGCGGGTTCCTCCTCCAAGTACTTCATAGAAGATTTTGAACACAAAGGTAGTGTCCGGCTCTGCAAAATAAGTTTTCACATATTGCCATAGAGAGAATAATATTTACACACATCTAATCTGTTGATGTATTCCGTAGCATGACATCACACCACGGCCAAGTCTTTATTCGAATCGTTTTACTGTCCCACCTCAGCGCGTTTAGCGAGGCGGTTTCCTTGGCACGTCTTCTTAAAGCAGAGACCGTGTCCCCTTATTCCGGGATTCTCATCAATACGGGTGTGGGTAACCCAACCGCACCATTGACTACAACGCTTGGGAGATAAGCGAGTTTTACCAGGCTGGTGGGGGCGCATAGTCGCGTCCGCCCATATAAGGGGATAAGGATCCACCTTTTCATCCACGCCTTCTTCCTCCTTTGCCTATCCATTTCCGCGCACTCGAGCTCCAATGCCCAAGTCCGCACACCCCACCTCAACCTTCTCCAGCCATGTCCGGAGCGGGAGGCAAGTGGATGGTCTCCTCCGTCATGGAGGGACACATCAAAAAACTAAGGAAGGCCGGATACTTGTCTAACGACATTGCGCACCGGCTTCCCGAAGAGGGGCAGCTCATCCCCACCCCTAGGCCCCATGAGAGGGTGGTGTTCCTCCCCCATTTCCTCCGTGGACTGGGCTTCCCTCTCCACCCATTTGTCCGGGGGCTCATGTTCTACTATGGCCTGGATTTTCACGATCTGGCCCCGAACTTTGTCCTCAATATCTCGGCGTTTATCGTCATGTGCGAGGCTTTCTTCTGCATCCGCCCCCATTTCGGCCTATGGCTCAAGACTTTCAACGTCAAGCCGAAGGTGGTGCGCGGCACCCAGGCGGAGTGCGGAGGTGCCATGGTGGGCAAGATGCCCAACTGCCTATGGCCCGAGGGCTCCTTCGTGGAGTCCCTAAAGGGGTGGCAATCGGGGTGGTTTCACATCACCAAGCCGCGTGACCCTGAATGGGTCGCAGCCCCCGAGTTCCGATCCGGACGCCCTACGCGGCTCACCTCCTGGAAAGAGACGGGCCTGTCATGGGGTAAAGAAGGAGAGCTGATCGGACTCCAAACATGCGTCCAAACCCTGGTGGACAAGAAGCTCAAACTTGTCAATGTAGTCCAGGTTATGCTCATCCGTCGGATCCTCCCGTGTCAACAACGGGCTTTCAACCTGTGGGAATTCGACCCGGCGCAGCACCAAACTCTGAGTAGGCTCTTCGACATGACGTACGAAGATGCCTGGAAGGTGCTTTTCAAGGGCTCCGAGGCCCCCACATCCGCTACCGAGGATCGCGGATTCAGCACGCGGCGTCGCGCTCGTGCGGTAAGCTGTTTTTACCTTTTATAGGGTATTAGTTTTTCATAGTTTGACTCCATGCGGGATCTTAAGCTCCCTTACATTTGACAGGATTAGCAGGAGATGTCCGGACAGATCAACTGTCCGGCTCCTTTGCCCGAAGGCCCAGCGGACGCTCGCTTGGCGAAGCTGCTGGTTCCGGCACCCTATGTGGTGCCGGAGAAGAAGGCCAAGAAGAAGGCCACGGGGACTCGGAAGAGTGACCGGCGCCTGGGGGTGTCAGATTCATCATCCAATGACTCCAAGACGCACTCCTCCCATGAAGACGAGGAGGAGGAAGAAGAGACCTCTCCCCATCCAGCGGGGGAGAGAAGAAAAGGAAGGCCGCCCCAACCGGGGAGGCCGAAGGGTCCAAGAAGGGGAAAACCCTTCCTTCGGACGGCTCCACCGACGCCGACGACGACGAAGAGGAGTGGCCGCACAGGGCCAAGCCCCTGGCGAGATCGTAAGTGTCCGGATACCAGAGTGATTCATAGTATTCCTCCATTGCACAACTTTTCCTTATGTTGAACATGTTTATGCAGTCCACCCAAAGACCGGCTCGACGTGTCATCGAGCGGTTCCCTAGATTCGTCGGATGTGAATTCGCTTCCGACGGCTACCTCCCCCCACCCTACGGACGACGCCGAGGTGCTGTCCCAACAGGTTCCAAGCCAGGAGGAGGTGGTCCTGGAGGCGCCGCAAGGCAACCTCCCGGACTCCAGGCGCAAAGGGGATAAAACCCCCAAGGGCTCCGAGTCCGGCCTTGAGCCGGACACCGCGCCGGAACCTTCAATGGTTCCGGACTCCAGTAGGCAGCCTCCTTCCAAGAGGAGCAAGCCTACCGAGCCGGTGACGTCCGTCCAACCGGAGGCACCGGACAATTTGCTGGAGACGCTTAACAGCGCCTCCATCGACGAGGAGCACCGCACTATTATGAGTGCGGTGATCCAGAAGGTTCAGTCCGCCAAGAGCGGACTGACTGAAGCCTGTGCTAGCCTTCTAACAGGCTTTGAGGTAAGTAAAGAATATGTAAAAATATTACCGCATAGACAGTAGCCCCTGATGCTCTGTTCGGCGTTCGGAAAGAAAAGCCGAATAGAGGATCTAATAACATTCCCAGGAGTCTAACATAATCAAGTCAATATGCGTATGGAGGCTTCGCTGCTGGCCTCCGCCGCACTGACTGCGGAGGTGGATATGCTGAAGCAAAACCTTGCGCGGTCCGAGAACGAGCTCGGCCATGCCAAGAGGCAACTCGAGGAGAAGGAAGGTAAGTAATACCTTGCGCAAGTATATAGAGAAGATGTGGTTGCAAAAAATGAAAGGATCAACGTGGTATTATAGGGGCCACGACCGAGGTGGAAACCCTTAAGTAAGCACTATCTGAGGCTGAAAACAGCGGCCGCGGAGCGCACGGAGAGAGGGAAGAAGGAGGCACGGGTGGAGGAGGTGCAGAAAGAGCTCCAGGCTCTCGTGAAAAAACACGAGAGTTTGGAGCTTAACTCAAAGACGCAAGCGTCCGAGCTTGCGGCAGCCCTTAAAAGCGCGAAGTCTGCCAAGGCCGAAGCCCAGAAAGCCCTCAAAGAAATTGAAGCGATGAAGAAGATAGCGGCGGGTAAGGCATTCATTATGCAAAGCAAGCACGTGAAAGTGAATTACTTGTTACTTACCCGAGTCCGGAGCTCTCCAGGAGCATTCGCAGATTTGCCCCACAGTGCGTCGGATGCCGACGCCTACTACCGAGCCGAAGAGGGGAGCTCGACGGAGAAGGTGTTCTGGTCTCAGTATGCTGAGGCCGGACACCTGGTGCCTTTGAGCGACCAGCTGAAGCAAATGGTCGAGCTCCACAAGGTTGCCGAACATGCCATAAAGGGCCTCATAGTTTGGCTGTGGCCTCGAGAGGCTCTGCCTGGGAGCTACTTCGGGCTGGTGAGGCGGCTGGTGGATGCCTGTCCACGGCTTGAAGTAATCAAGTGCTCCGTCTGCATCGATGGTGCCCGTATGGCGCTTGCCTGTGCTAAAGTGCACTGGGGCAAGATGGATGCGGAGAAGCTGGTGAAGGACGGGCCGCCGCCGGGCAAGGAGCATCGCGTCCCGGAAGCGTATTATGAGGGCGTCCTGAAGGGTGCCCGCCTTATAGCGGATGAATGCTCCAAAGATGTAATTTTTGAGTAAACTCACATTTGTGATCCTGTACGCTGAAAACTTGTTCATATGCGCTAAGCAACGCTTTTGAATTTAAAATATTACCTTCTGTGCGGCCGTTTATCAAATTTGAGAGATGGCGAGTCGTCGGCTTCTGCCCCCATGCCACGAGTGCTGGGGTGTTCGGGATAAACATGGGCGCTCTTTTTCCCATTCTTGGGTCCTTCGAGGGAGGCGCTCAACACAACGAACAAGGCAATCAGACTATAATGCTTGAACACTCTCACTTAGCCATAGAATTCTGTAATTTTAAATTTCGGTGAAGCCCCTAGTGTTCGGAAGACCGAGTTCGGGGCGCTATCCACGCCTAGGCCGGACAAAGCCGACTCCTCGCTCTAAACGGCATAAGTCTTTAGGGACTCGAAAACCTCTTGAACAGCGACCAGCTCTCGCCTTATCATCACGGTCAGTTTTAGCTTTCTCTACTGAGGTGCTTAGCCCAGATCAACTGGGGCACAATCGCAGTAGTTCTCCTAGTGCTACCTTAGCCGATGTAATGGAACGTAAGGTACCAAAACATAGGAGCCGGGCAAACCCAACATTTGACCCAAGACATGATTCGGAGCCGATGCATATAATGCTATAAGTTCGGGGTGCCACACTTGTGAAAGTGTTCGGATTTCTCACGCCGTATTGTGGGGTACTTGAGCCCCTGGCGTATTGGCCGTACCAAAGTGTACGGGTGCAACATGTCATTAATGAACATATATTCGTAAAAAAGGTAATGCAATAATAGATGGAAGCTATGCATTGTTTATTTTAAAAAAGCTGCGATCAAAGCAGAATGATACAAATAGTGCAATAAGCAAAAGATGAGACTATTTAACATGTCCTTTCCAGGGGCGAGCTGCGGAATGGTATGTAAAACAGGTATACTGCTCGTTATAGAGACCACCTTAGAGCTCCATAGTGCGGCGTAACTTTCTGCTTCCCTGGCTGTATCGTTTGTGCGGCGATTGTACTACGGGACAAGCCTTCCGAAGAATGGAGTCCTGAAAATAAGAGAAAATTAAGAAATCGGCAGCCCCTAGTGCGGTTTAAGCCGTGTTTCAGGCATGCCATGATGGTGCCCCTCCCCCTGTGCCCATGGTATTTCCAGAGCGCAATTATGTACGCGCAGCACTGGTTTCGCAAGTTCGCGCGGGCTGGGGTTGGGGCCGCATTGCTACGCTTGCTCTGAACGTGCCGAGCGGTCTTGGTGTAGGTTACTCCGGGCGCACTTGACGGTGTCCAGACTTTTAATGGCCGGACTAGAGAATTGCCTTGAGAGGCTGCTTTGTACTTCCGCTGCGATAGCCGCCGTATGCTCCTCCGTTCGAGAGAGCGTTCGGTGTTTCCATTGACCGTGATGACGCCTCGAGGGCCTGGCATCTTGAGCTTGAGGTATGCGTAGTGCGGCACCGCATTGAACTTGGCAAATGCGGTTCGCCCGAGCAGTGCGTGATAGCCACTGCGGAACGGGACTATGTCGAAGATTAACTCCTCGCTTCGGAAATTATCCGGAGATCGGAAGACCACTTCAAGTGTAACTGAGCCTGTACAGTTGGCTTCTACACCTGGTATGATGCCTTTAAAGGTCGTTCTGGTGGGTTTAATCCTCGAGGGATCGATGCCCATTTTCCGCATTGTATCCTGATAGAGCAGGTTCAGGCTGCTGCCGCCGTCCATAAGGACTCTAGTGAGGTGAAATCCGTCAATAATTGGGTCTAGAACCAATGCGGCGAATCCGCCATGACGGATGCTAGTGGGGTGGTCCCTTCGATCAAAAGTGATCGGGCGGGAAGACCATGGGTTGAACTTTGGGACGACTGGCTCCATCACGTATACGTCCCTTAGCACATGCTTCCGCTCCCTCTTGGGGATGGGGGTTGCGTATATCATGTTCACCATCCGCACTTGCGGGGGAAAACCTTCTGTCCACTGTTGTTCGGCGGCCGAGGCTCCTCCTCGTCATCGCTATGCAGCCCCTTGTCTCTGCTTTCGGCATTTAACTTGCCTGCCTACTTGAACACCCAACAATCCCTGTTGGTGTGATTGGCTGGTTTTTCGGGGGTGCCATGTATCTGGCATGAGCGGTCGAGTATTCGGTCCAAACTGGACGGGCTCGGAGTATTTCTTTTGAATTGCTTTTTCCGCTGACAGGGTTTAGAACCTCTGAATTCGGCATTAACTGCCGTATCCTCAGTGTTGTCGTCGTTAATGCGGCGCTTTTGCTTCTTGCGACGTGACCTACCACTACTGTCCTTGGTATCCGAATTACCAGGGCTCTTGGTCATGTTATTGCTGCGAGCTAGCCAGCTGTCTTCTCCCGCGCAAAAGCGGGTCATAAGTGTCGTGAGGGCTGCCATAGATTTCGGCTTTTCCTGTCCTAGGTGCCGTGCAAGCCACTCGTCATGGATGTTATGCTTGAAGGCTGCTAGGGCCTCTGCGTCCGGACAATCGATAATTTGATTTTTCTTGGTTAGGAACCGTGTCCAGAATTGTCTGGCCGATTCCTCTGGCTTCTGAATTATGTGGCTTAGGTCATCGGCGTCTGGTGGTCGCACATAAGTGCCCTGGAAATTGTCGAGGAATGCGGCTTCCAGGTCCTCCCAACAACCAATTGATTCTGCTGGCAAGCTGTTAAGCCAATGCCGAGATGGTCCTTTAAGCTTGAGTGGGAGGTATTTGATGGCGTGTAGGTCATCACCGCGGGCATGTGGATATGAAGGAGATAGTCCTCGATCCATACCGCAGGATCTGTTGTGCCATCGTATGATTCGATGTTCACGGGTTTGAAACCCTCGGGGATTTGATGACCCATTACTTCATCTGTGAAGCATAGTGGGTGTGCGGCGCCTCTATATTGGGCTATATCACGACGCAGCTCAGGCGAGCTTTGTCTACTGTGTTCGGCCCGGCCGGATTTACTGTATCCGGCGTGACGAGTACCGTCTCGTGCCGTGGGGCGCCCACGTGATCCGTAGATCAATCTTGTTTGCCTTGCCTTGTCCTCCAATATATCTCGCAGGTCTGGCGCATTTTCCCATGCCTTGGTAATTTTTGAGCGGCGCCGGGGTGCGGCTTGAGTGGAGGGCCGAGAGGCCTCTCTGTCGTGGCCACGGGGTGGCCGGTCGGCCGCATCATGCGCTGGTGATGTAGGTTTAGGTGCTTCCTCCTCTAATTGGGGTAGCAACCTGCGCTTTGGGTAGCTCTTGGAGGGACGTTTGAGTTCATACTCTTCGGCCGCAAGGACTTCAGTCCATCTGTTGGCTAGCAAATCTTGATCAGCTCTAAGTTGTTGCTGTTTTTTCTTGAGGCTGCTCGCCATGGCCATAAGCCTGCGTTTGAAACGCTCTTGGTTGACGGGATCCTCTGGCACAACAAATTCGTCGTCGTCGAGGCTTGCCTCGTCTTCGGAGGGAGGCATATAATTATCATCCTCGACCTCTCTGTCTGCCGCTCTCTCATGAGGGATGGCTTCTCTATCCTCCTATGCTGAGTCTTGCTGGAGGTGGTTGTCTTCGGCGCTGTCCGGGGTGTTATTATCTCCTATGTCGGAATCACCGTTTTTGCTTTGGCGAGATTTAGAGCGGCGCCGTTGACGCCGGCGCTTAGGTTGCTTCTCGGAGGGGTCATCCTCCGTTGTTCCATCGCCATTGCCTTCTTTTGGGGTGTCCACCATGTATATATCGTACGACGAGGTGGCTTTCCAGTGCTCTATAGGCGCTGGTTCTTGAACGTCTCCTGCATCGGCATCCATACCGTCGATGTCTTCGGAGTCGAAGTCGAGCCTGTCGGTTAAATCATCGACAGTGTCTACGAAGTGGGTGGTGGGTGGGCTTTGAATTTATTCATCATCCGCATCCCAACCTTGCTGACCATAGTCCGGCCAGGGCTCTCCTGACAAAGAGAGAGACTTTAGTGAATTCAGAATATCGCCGAAGGGCGAGTGCTGAAAGATGTCCGCGGCGGTGAACTCCATGATCGGCGCCCAATCGGGTTCGATCGGTCGGGGCGCGGAGGGCTCGGAGTCTGGAGAGGAGTCCGGCTCCTTGGAGTCACGGGCTTCGCAGAGAATAGGGCTGGTGTTCGGCTCGATCGCCGTAGAGATTGCAGCCTCTGAGGCGGTGTCTAAACACCCATCCTCGATTGGTGTGATCAGCTCCGAGCTAGGGGTAAGAGCGTACATAGGTGCGGCCTCCAGGGCACTGTTCGGCGGCAGAGCTAAATCATGCCCATCGTGACAGTGCGGCGCGCTCGGCTGTGGCTCGAATCCGTCGAAGATCAAGTCTCCGCGGATGTCGGCCGTGTAGTTCAAACTTCCAAATCTGACTTGATGGCCAGGGGCGTAGCTTTCGATCTGCTCCAGATGACCAAGCGAATTGGCCCGCAGTGCAAAGCCGCCGAATACGAAGATCTGTCCGGGGAGAAAAGTCTCACCCTGGATCGCATCACTGTTGATGATCGGAGAAGCCATCGGGCCTAAAAGTGACGACACAGAGGAACTCTCAATGAAAGCACCAATGTCGGTGTCAAAACCGGCGGATCTCGGGTAGGCGGTCCCGAACTGTGCTTCTAGGCCGGATGGTAACAGGAGGCAGGGGACACGATGTTTTACCCAGGTTCGGGCCCTCTTGATGGAGGTAAAACCCTATGTCCTGCTTGATTGATATTGATGATATGGGTAGTACAAGAGTAGATCTACGACGAGATCAGAGAGGCTAAACCCTAGAAGCTAGCCTATGGTATGATTGTTGTTCGCCCTACGGACTAAAACTTCTCCGGTTTATATAGACATCGGAGAGGGCTAGGGTTACACAGAGTCGGTTACAATGGTAGGAGATCTACATATCCGTATCTCCAACCTTGCCTTCCACGCCAAGGAAAGTCCCTTCCGGACACGGGACGAAGTTTTCGATCTTGTATCTTCATAGTTCAGGAGTCCGGCCGAAGGTATAGTCCGGCCATCCGGACACCCCCTAATCTAGGACTCCCTCAGGTGCTTTGATGCGCCAAACTGCGACCAAAAAAGCTTCTCCGTTGCATATCCATCTCGCGCTTGGTAATACTGTGCCGCATCGGCAGAACTCCTCGGCAAGTCCAAGAACTCGTCCGGAGAACTCCATACTTGGTTAAGCTGGTCATAGTTCGGGTCACCGAACTTAGTTTGCATCAGAAAGGGCTTTCCAGACACAATCTCCCTCGCATGTCGAACCTCCTCATGGGCTGCTCTGGATTCCGACCGCGCTGATCTAGCCTCTTCTAAGTCCTTGTCAAGATCAACCATTAAGGCTTTACTCTCCTTCTCTAGAAATTCATAGCAGCCGGTAGCATTCTCCAGTCCGAGCATCATAGTGGATATCTTCTCCTCATCTTGGCGCCGTGGAGCTTGTTCGGCTTTTAATCCAGCTGATGCCTTTTCGGCAGCAACATTACTACGACGGGCCTGCTCCTTGGCCCGGGCCTACTCCGCTCAAAGAACTTCAACGGCGGCAGCACCATCTGCAGCCATGCATATTCCAGCATCTAAATCTCAACATCATGCTTATACCACAAAAATGTATGAGGATTACCCCGAATACATACCTTGCGACTCGTCAAGATGCATATTGATTAAAGCAAGATCATCCCCTGCCACATCAAGCTTCCGCTGCAAATCGGCAATTTCCGTAGTTCGGGAAGCGGTCAAGGGGGAAGCTGTTGGGGAACGTAGCAGAAATTCAAAATTTTCTACGCAACACCAAGATCAATCTATGGAGTAATCTGGCAACGAGGGAAGGATAGTGCATCTACATACCCTTGTAGATCGCTAAGCGGAAGCGTTCAAGTGAACGGGGTTGATGGAGTCGTACTCGCCGTGATCCAAATCACCGATGATCCTAGTGCCGAACGGACGGCACCTCCGTGTTCAACACACATGCAGCCCAGTGACGTCTCCCACGCCTTGATCCAGCAAGGGGAGAAGGAGAGGTTGGGGAAGACTCCGTCCAGCAGCAGCACGACGGCGTGGTGGTGGTGGAGGAGCGCGGAACTCCAGCAGGGCTTCGCCAAGCACTACGAGAGACGAGGAGGGAGAGAGGTAGGGTTGCGCCTTGGGAGAGTTCATCTCTTCTCTTGGGCAGCCCCAAAACCTCCACTATATATAGGGGCAAGGGGGAGGGGGAGGCACCCTAGGGTTTTCCCTAGGGGGGCGGCGGCCAGGGCAGATGGGATCTCCCCCTTGGGTGACTTGGCCCCCAAGCCAGGAGGTGGGAACCCTAGATGGGGCGCCCCAAACCCCCTGGTCATGTGGGAATAGGTGAGGGGGGCGCACAGCCCCTTAGTGGGCTGGTTTGCCCCCTTCCCTTGGCCCATGAAGCCCCCCAACACTTGCTGGGGCTCTCGAAACACCTTTCGGTCATGCTGGTCATCACCCGGTACCTCTGGAACACTCCCGGACTCCAAAACCCTTCGTCCAATATATCAATCTTTACCTCCGGACCATTCCGGAACTCCTCGTAACGTCCGGGATCTCATCCGGGATTCCGAACAACATTCGGTAACCGCGTACATACTTTCCCTATAACCCTAGCGTCATCGAACCTTAAGTGTGTAGACCCTACGGGTTCGGGAATCATGCAGACATGACCGAGACATCTCTCTGGTCAATAACCAACAGCGGGATCTGGATACCCATGCTGGCTCCCACATGTTCCACGATGATCTCATCGGATGAACCACGATGTCAAGGATTCAGTCAATCCCATATACAATTCCCTTTGTCTAGCGGTATTGTACTTGCCCGAGATTCGATCGTCAGTATCCGATACCTTGTTCAATCTCGTTACCGGCAAGTCTCTTTACTTGTTCCGTAACACATCATCCCGTGATCAACTCCTTGGTCACATTGTGCATATGATGATATCCTACCGAGTGGGCCCAGAGATACCTCTCCGTCACACGGAGTGACAAATCCCAGTCTCAATTCGTGCCAACCCAACAGACACTTTCGGAGATACCCGTAGTGTACCTTTATAGCCACCCAGTTACGTTGTGACGTTTGGCACACGCAAAGCATTCCTACGGTATCCGGGAGTTGCACAATCTCATGGTCTAAGGAAATGATACTTGACATTAGAAAAACTTTAGCATACGAACTACACGATCTTTGTGCTAGGCTTAGGATTGGGTCTTGTCCATCACATGATTCTCCTAATGATGTGATCCCATTATCAACGACATCCAATGTCCATGGTCAGGAAACCGTAACCATCTATTGATCAACGAGCTAGTCAACTAAAGGCTTACTAGGGACATGGTGTTGTCTATGTATCCACACATGTATCTGTGTTTCCTATCAATACAATTATAGCATGGATAATAAACGATTATCATGAACAAGGAAATATAATAATAACTAATTTGTTATTGCCTCTAGAGCACATTTCCAATAGTCTCCCACTTGCACTAGAGTCAATAATCTAATTCACATCGCCATGTGATTAACACTCACAGGTCACATCGCCATGTGACCAACATCCAAAGAGTTTACTAGAGTCAATAATCTAGTTCACATCACTATGTGATTAATACTCAATGAGTTCTGGGTTTGATCATGTTGCTTGTGAGAGAGATTTTAGTCAACAGGTCTGCAACATTCAGATCCGTATGTACTTCGCAAATCTCTACGCTATATTTGGAGCCATTTCAAATAACTGTTCTACTTGGAGCTATTCTAAATTGTTGCTCCATTAGACGTATCCGGTATCTCTACTCAGAGCTATCCGGATAGGTGTTAAGCTTGCATCGACGTAACTCTTTACGTCGAACTCTTTATCACCTCCATAACCGAGAAACATATCCTTATTCCTCTAAGGATAATTTTGACCGCTATCTAGTGATCTACTCCTTGATCACCTTTGTACCCTCTTGCCAGACATGTGGCAAGGCACACATCAGGTGCGGTACTCAGCATGGCATACCGTATAGAGCCTATGACAAAAGCATAGGGGATGACCTTCGTCCTTCCTCTTTCTTCTGCCGTGGTCAAGCTTTAAGTCTTAACTTCATACCTTACAACTCAGGCAAGAACTCCTTATTTGGTTGATCCATCTTGAACACCTTCAAGATCATGTCAAGGTATGTGCTCATTTGAAAGTACCATTAAGCGTTTTTGATCTATCCTTATAGATCTTGGCGCTCAATGTTCAAGTAGCTTAATCCAGGTTTTCCATTGAAAAACACCTTTCAAATAACCCTATATGCTTACCAGAAACTCTACATCATTTCGGATCAACAATATGTCATCCACATATACTTATCAGAAATGTCGTAGTGCTCCCACTCACTTTATTGTAAATACAAGTTTCTAACAAACTTTGTATAAACCCATAAACTTTGATTACTCCATCAAAGTGTATATTCCGACTCCGAGATGCTTGCTCTAGTCCATGGAAGGATCGCTGGAGCTAGCATACCTTTTAGCATCCTTAGGATAGACAAAACCTTTCTGATTGTATCACATACAACCTTTCCTTACGAAAACTGGTAAGGAAACTTGTTTTGACATGCATCTGCCAGATTTCATAAATGCAGCTTATGCTAACATGATTCCAACGGACTTAAGCATCGCTACGGGTGAGAAAATCTCATCGTAGTCAACTACTTGAACTTGTGAAAAACTCTTCGTCACAAGTCGAGCTTCATAGACGGTGACATTACCGTCCACGTCCGTCTTTCTTCTTAAAATCCACATGTACCTAACAGCCTTACGACCATCAAGTAGTTCTTCCAAAGTCTACACTTTGTTTTCATACATGGATCCTCTCTCGGATTTTATGGCCTCGAGCCAATTTTTCGGAATCCGGGCCCACCATCGCTTCTCCATAGCTCATAGGTTCATCGTTGTCCAACAACGTGACCTTTAAGACAGGGTTACCACTTAGAAGTTGTACACACCCTTGTCAACCTATGAGGTTCGATAGTAACTCGATCTGAAGCTCCATGATCATCATCATTATCTTTCTCTTCAACTGAGGCAGGTGCCACAGAAACATTATTCCTGTGCTGCGCTACTCTCTGGTTGAAGTAAAGGTTCAACAACCTTATCAAGTTCTATCTTCCTCCCACTCAATTCTTTCAAGAGAAACTTTTCCTTGAGAAAGGACCCGATTCTAGAAACAATCCCTATTGCTTTCGGATCTGAGACTGGAGGTATACCCAACTGTTTTGGGTGTCCTATGAAGATGCATTTATCCGCTTTGGGTTCGAGCTTATCAGCCTGAAACTTTTTCACATAAGCATCGTAGCCCCAAACTTTTAAGAAACGATAGCTTAGGTTTCTCTGAACCATAGTTCATACGGTGTCGACTCAAACGGAATTGCGTGGTGCCCTATTTAAAGTGAATGTAGTTGTCTCTAATGCCTAACCCATAAACTATAGTGGTAATTCGATAAGAGACATCATGGTATGCACCATATCCAATAGGGTGTAGTTATGATATTCGGACACACCATCATACTATGGTGTTCCAGGCGGTATTAGTTGTGAAACAATTTCCACAATGTCTTAATTCTATGCCAAACTCGTAATTCAGATATTCATCTCTATGATCATATCATAGATATTTTATCCTCTTGTCACGACGATCTTTCAACTTCACCCTGAAATTACTTGAACCTTTCAATAATTCAGACTCGTGATTCATCAAGTAAATATACAACATTTACTCAAAATATCTGTGAAGTAAGAACATAACGATATCCACTACATGCCTCAGCACTCATTGGACTGTACACATCAAGATGTATTACTTCCAACAAGTTGCTTTCTCATTCCATCTTACTGAAAAACGAGGCCTTTCAGTCATCTTGCCCATGCGGTATGATTTGCATGTCTCAAGTGATTCAAAATCAGGTGAGTCCAAAGATCCATCAACATGGAGCTTCTTCATGCGTTTTATACCAATATGACTCAAATTGCAGTGCCGCAAGTATGTGGTACTATCACTACTATCTTATATCTTTTGGCATGAACATGTGTATCACTACGATCGGGATTCAATAAACCATTCATTTTAGGTGCAAGACCATTGAAGGTATTATTCAAATAAACAAAGTAACCATTATTCTCCTTAAATGAATAACCGTATTGCGATAAACATAATCAAATCATGTCTACGCTCAACGCAAACACCAAACAACAATTATTTAGGTTTAACACCAATCCCGATGGTAGACGGAGCATGCGATGTTTGATCACATCAACCTTGGAAACTCTTCCAACACATATCGTCGTCTCACCTTTGGCTAGTCTCCGTTTATTCTATAGTCTTTTATTTCGAGTTACTAACACTTAGCAACCGAACCGGTATCTTATACCCTGCTGCTACTAGGAGTACTAGTAAAGTACACATTTAATATAATGTGTGTCCAATACACACTTCTTTCAACCTTGCCAGCCTTCTCATCTACCAAGTATCTAGGGTGGTTCTGCTTCAGTGACCGTTCCCCTTATTACAGAAGCACTTAGTCTCGGGCTTGGGTTCAACTTTGGGTTTCTTTACTAGAGCAGCAACTGATTTGTTGTTTCATGAAGTATCCCTTTATTGCCATTGCCCTTCTTGAAACTAGTGGTTTTACTAACCATCAACAATTGATGCTCCCTTTTGATTTCTACTTTCGCAGTGTCATGAATAGCTCAAGGATCATATCTATCCCTGATATGTTATAGTTCATCACGAAGCTCTAGTAGCTTGGTGGGAGTGACTTTGGAGAACCATCACTATCTCATCTGGAAGATCAACTCCCACTCGATTCAAGCGATTGTTGTACTCATACAATCTGAGCACATGCTCAACGATTGAGCTTTTCTCCTTAGTTTGCAGGCTTAAGAAACTTGTCAAATGTCTCATACCTCTTGACGTGGGCACTAGCCTGAAATCCCAATTTCAGTCCTTGGAACATCTCATATGTTCTGCGATGTTTCAAAAACGTCTTTGGTGCCTCAATTCTAAACCATTTAGCATAACGCACTGAACTATCATGTGGTCATCAAAACGTGTATGCCAGATGTTCACAACATCTACAACTGACGCTTGAGGTTCAGCTCACTGAGCGGTGCATTAAGGACATAAACCTTCTGTGCAGCAATGAGGATAATCCTCAGTTTACGAACCCAGTCCGCATAATTGCTACTATCAACTTTCAACTAAATTTTCTCTAGGAACGCATCTAAAACAGTAGAACTAAAGCATAAGCTATGACATAATTTGCAAAATTCCTTTTGACTATGTTCATGATAATTGAGTTCATCTGATTATTTCATGAACTCCCACTCAGATAGACATCCCTCTAGTCATCTAAGTGATACATGATCCGAATCGACTAGGCCGTGTCCGATCATCACGTGAGATGGACTAGTCATCATCGGTGAACATCTCATGTTGATCGCATCTTCTATACGACTCATGTTCGACCTTTCGGTCCTCCGTGTTCCGAGGCCATGTCTGTACATGCTAGGCTCGTCAAATCAACCTAAGTGTTTCGCATGTGTTCCGAGGCCATGTCTGTACATGCTAGGCTCGTCAACACCCGTTGTATTCGAACGTAAGAATCTATCACACCCGATCATCACGTGGTGCTTCGAAACGACGAACCTTCGCAACGGTGCACAATTAGGGAGAACACTTTTCTTGAAATTTTAGCGAGGGATCATCTTATTTAAGCTACCGTCGTTCTAAGCAAATAAGATGTAAAACATGATAAACATCACATGCAATCAAATAGTGACATGATATGGCCATCATCACTTCGCTCCTTTTGATCTCCATCTTCGGGTCTCCATGATCATCATCGTCACCGGCATGACACCATGATCTCCATCATCGTGTCTTCATGAAGTTGTCTCGCCAACTATTACTTCTACTACTACAGCTAACGGTTAGCAATAAAGTAAAGTAATTACATGACGTTTATGTTGACACGCATGTCATAAATAAATTAAGACAACTCCTATGGCTCCTGCCGGTTGTCATACTCATCGACATGCAAGTCGTGATTCCTATTACAAGAACATGATCATCTCATACATCACATATATCATTCATCACATCCTTTGGCCATATCACATCACAAAACACTTGCTGCAAAAACAAGTTAGACATCCTTTAATTGTTGTTGCAAGTTTTTACGTGGCTGCTATAGGTTGCTAGCAAGAACGTTTCTTACCTACGCCAAAACCACAACGTGAATTGCCAATTTCTATTTACCCTTCATAAGGACCCTGTTCATCGAATCCGATCTGACTAAAATGGGAGAGACAGACACCCGCCAGCCACCTTATGCAACTAGTGCATGTCAGTCGGTGGAACCAGTCTCACGTAAGCGTACGTGTAAGGTCGGTCCGGGCCGCTTCATCCCACAATGCCGCTGAATCAAGATAAGACTAGTAACGGCAAGTAAATTGACAAAATCGACGCCCACAACTACTTTGTGTTCTACTCGTGCATAGAAACTACGCATAGACATAGCTCTGATACCACTGTTGGGGAACGTAGCAGAAATTCAAAATTTTCTACGCAACACCAAGATCAATCTATGGAGTAATCTAGCAACGAGGGAAGGAGAGTGCATCTACATACCCTTGTAGATCGCTAAGCGGAAGCGTTCAAGAGAACGGGGTTGATGGAGTCGTACTTGCCGTGATCCAAATCACCGATGATCCTAGTGCCGAACGGACGGCACCTCCGCGTTCAACACACGTGCAGCCCGGTGACGTCTCCCACGCCTTGATCCAGCAAGGGGAGAAGGAGAGGTTGGAGAAGACTCCGTCTAGCAGTAGGACGACGGCGTGGTGGTGGTGGAGGAGCGCGGAACTCCAGCAGGGCTTCGCCAAGCACTACGAGAGACGAGGAGGGAGAGAGGTAGGGCTGCGCCTTGGGAGAGTTCATCTCTTCTCTTGGGCAGCCCCAAAACCTCCACTATATATAGGGGCAAGGGGGGAGGCGCCCTAGGGTTTTCCCTAGGGGGGGCAGCGGCCAGGGCAGATGGGATCTCCCCCTTGGGTGACATGGCCCCCAAGCCAAGAGGTGGGAACCCTAGATGGGGCGCCCCAAACCCCCTGGTCATGTGGGAATAGGTGAGGGGGGCGCACAGCCCCTTAGTGGGCTGGTTTTCCCCCTTCCCTTGGCCCATGAAGCCCCCCAACACTTGCCGGGGCTCCCGAAACACCTTTCGGTCATGCTGGTCATCACCCAGTACCTCCGGAACACTCCCGGACTCCAAAACCCTTCGTCCAATATATCAATCTTTACCTCCGGACCATTCCGGAACTCCTCGTAACGTCCGGGATCTCATCCGGGACTCCGAACAACATTCGGTAACCGCGTACATACTTTCCCTATAACCCTAGCGTCATCGAACCTGAAGTGTGTAGACCCTACGGGTTCGGGAATCATGCAGACATGACCGAGACATCTCTCTGGTCAATAACCAACAACGGGATCTGGATACCCATGTTGGCTCCCACATGTTCCACGATGATCTCATCGGATGAACCACGATGTCAAGGATTCAGTCAATCCCGTATACAATTCCCTTTGTCTAGCGGTATTGTACTTGCCCGAGATTCGATCGTCGGTATCCGATACCTTGTTCAATCTCGTTACCGGCAAGTCTCTTTACTCATTTCGTAACACATCATCCCGTGATCAACTCCTTGGTCACATTGCGCATATGATGATGTCCTACCGAGTGGGCCCAGAGATACCTCTCCGTCACACGGAGTGACAAATCCCAGTCTCGATTCGTGCCAACCCAACATACTTTCGGAGATACCTGTAGTGTACCTTTATAGCCACCCAGTTACGTTGTGACGTTTGGCACACCCAAAGCATTCCTACGGTATCCTGGAGTTGCACAATCTCATGGTCCAAGGAAATGATACTTGACATTAGAAAAGCTTTAGCATACGAACTACACGATCTTTGTGCTAGGCTTAGGATTGGGTCTTGTCCATCACATGATTCTCCTAATGATGTGATCCCTTTATCAACGACATCTAATGTCCATGGTCAGGAAACCGTAACCATCTATTGATCAACGAGCCAGTTAACTAAAGGCTTACTAGGGACATGGTGTTGTCTATGTATCCACGCATGTATCTAAGTTTCTTATCAATACAATTATAGCATGGATAATAAACGATTATCATGAACAAGGAAATATAATAATAACTAATTTGTTATTGCCTCTAGAGCATATTTCCAATAGAAGCAGCCTGCGTTCAAAGTTGATCAGGTTAGTCCTCAAACGATCCTTTTCGATCCTCCGTTTTGCTTCCCAGCGGAAGCCAACCCGAGTATCAGGGGCTACTACCTATACACAGGCGCATCTTTGCAAATGAAATATAGCTGAAAACATTATGTCACAAACCTCGAAGCCCTTCAGTACGCTCTTAAAGGCCTCATTTAATCCACTCTTCACGAACGAAATCTTTTCAATCACTGTACCCATCAAGGTACGATGTTCCCGCGAGACGGATGCTTTCCACAACTTGTCCCGCAACATATCAGGAGTCCCCGGGTCTCCGGAAGCTGCTCCAAAAGCACAATTATCCTTTGAAGGAATCTGCTCACCCATCTTCAAAATCGCTATCGGCTGTGAACCAGACAGTCCGGGGCCTTTGTTATCATCAGCCCGGAAGCCCGGATGGTCGGAGGTCCACCTTTGGGTACTGCCTCTTCGGTCCCCTGGTCTAAAGGGACGCTCCGCGATGACACTTCAGAGTCATCCGCCTTATTGGGCGAGGAGGTCGGAGGAGGCGTCTCGCTCTCCATCATCTCTGGGAGGAGACTCCCCGAAGAAGAGGATCGCCTAGAAAAATTCTGTGCCGACTTGTAAACATGCATAAATGCGTTACGTGTATCTTTGGTAACAATAACGGAGCGGGACGCTATCAAAGTACTTCGGATTCTCTTACGGTTTGGCCGAGGGTTTGTTCCCCTGTTGGAGCTGCTCAACGGCGTCACTTTCCAAACCCAAGCCGATCGACGGTGGCATCTTGCCCTTCTTGGAAGACCGCCCCTCCCACTCTTCGGAGGCGGCCCTTTTTCTCCTGTTTGGAGAAGGGATACTGGGTCCTTTTCCGCCTCCGTCTTCGGGCGAGGAAAGGTCGATTTCTCCGGACTCAGTGTCCGACTTACCTCCGGAACCAAGGTCATCTTGGGTCTTTTCGCCCTCCCCTGTTGGTGCCTGGTATGGCACCGAGGCCAGCATCCTTGTTAACACAGGATTAGCTGAGTCTTCGGGAAGGGGAGCCGGACACCTAATCCGTTCCACCTTCTTTATCCAGCCCTGAAAAATGATGACACTGTTGGTATCTTGCCACTGTGTATCTGACTATAAGGTATTTGGTAAACGGGTACTTACCGGGGTATCCGGATGGTTACAGTCTAGGCCGACATCTTTGGTGGTGTCCGACCATTGCCTTCGTTTCCCGAAGAATAATCTCCACATTCCTTCGTGCGTTGTGCCAAAGAAGTTTTGAAGAGTCTGCGGCCCTTCTGGATTGAACTCCCATAGGTGGAGAGGCCGTCGCTGGCACGGCAGGGTCCGACGAACTAGCATTACTTGAACGACGTTGGCTATGTCGATGTCCCTCTCAATGAGGCTTCGGATGCGACTTTGTAGAGTTCGCACATCATTCGTTGATCCCCAATCCAGCCCCTTGTTAATCCACGATGCAAGATGAATTGGGGGGCTGGATCGGAATGCGGGCGCAGTTGCCCACATGGAGCCGCGGGGTTGGTGATATAGAACCACCCCTGCTGCCACAGATCGGAAGATTTGTTAAAGGATCCTTTCAGCCAAACGGCACTAGCAAGCTTGCTCATTGTAGCGCCGCCGCACTCGGCCTGCTCCCCCTCTACCACTTGCGGCTTCACATCGAAGGTCTTGAGCCACAAGCCGAAGTGCGGAGGAGTTCGGAGGAGGGCTTCGCACATGACGATAAACGCCGAGATAAGAAGAATAGAGTCCGGGGCCAAATCGTGAAAGTCTAGCCCGTAATAGAACATGAGCCCTCGAACGAAGGGGTTAAGTGCAAACCCCAACCCACGGAGGAAGTGGGACACAAACACGACCCTCTCGCGGGATATAGGGGTGGGAATAACCTGCCCCTCGGCAGGAAGCCGAAGCTTTGCAATATCTTCCTCCACAACATAAGAAGCTACCCACCGGCCTTGACGGCTAGATCCGGACATGATTGGGGCTGGTGGTGACCGAAACCCGGGTGTTGGAACTCGGGGTAGCAGGGGTTGAGAAAGAGGCAAGCGTGGAAGAAAAAGACGGGTCTGTACCCCTATATAAAGGCTGCAAATATCAAACGTCTCCTCTTGGGCCTAAAAAACTTGCTTGTTTCCAAGGAGTTGTACCCATGCGACGATTGGGTTACCCATGTCCGGGTTGACAGGAATCCCTTAAAAAGGGAGGCACGATCTCTGCTTGGATAAGACGTGCCAATAAGGCCATGTATTGGGACGTGGGGCGACGGGCCGGCTGAAACGGTTCACAAGTAGTGGCCGGGCAGGCGTGGTGTGATATTACCAAAAAGTGGTCGGTGGGTTGGACCCGTGAAATATTATGTCCTCTGCGGTTGTGCATACAAGTCCGGATACAATCATTACATCTGAAGATCAACTCGGAGTTCGGAAGGGGGAACCCGCCTTGCAATGTCGAAGACAATCTGCGCGTCGGACTCCTCGTCATTGAAGCCAGGTTCAGGGGCTACTGAGGGAGTCCTGGACTAACGGGTCCTCGGGAGTCCGGCCTGTTATCCATGGGCCAGACTGATGGGCTATGAAGACATGAAGGCCGAATACTGTACCTATGTCCGGATTGGACTCTCCTTGGCATGGAAAGCAAGCTTGGCGACCGACTATGAAGATTCATTCTTATGTAACCGACTCTATGTAGCCCTAGATCCCCCCCGGTGTCTATATAAACCGGAGGGGTTAGTCCAGAAAGGATATACTCATTACCATAGTCATACAGGTTAGGCTTCTAGGGTTTAGCCATCACGATCTCGTGGTAGATCAACTCTTGTAATACACATATTCATCAAGATCAATCAAACAGGAAGTAGGGTATTACCTCCATAGAGAGGGCCCGAACCTGGGTAAACATTGTGTCCCCCGTCTCCTGTTACCATCGATCCTAGACGCACAGTTCGGGACCCCCTACCCGAGATCCGCCGGTTTTGACACCGACAATCGGTTCTTCCCGGCGTGTCCGAGGTGCTCTTCTGTGGGTTGCTTGGTTGCTTTGAAGTCGGAGCTGCGGTGGAGCGGGTCCAGGTGGTGACGATGACAGGCACTCGGTGGTCTTTTGCGGAGGGCATGGTCGGCACGAGTCCTGCATATTTCCCTTGCGATCCTCGTCGTTAAAGTCAGAGCAGTCGTGTGCTGGCGTGTGTGGCCATCTGTTGGTATGTGCCGTCATGGATGTTTCACGTCGGTGGCCAGGTTGGCCGGTGGTGCCCATGTCATGTGGGTTGGATTGTATCGGCTTTAGTCCGGTTTTCCATTAATTAAGCGGGCAATTCTCTTCTTCTTAATTAATGAAAATGGCAAGTCTTTTGCCTCGTTTCAAAAAAATCCCCGTCGGGATATCAAGTAACACACACACACACACATATATATATATATCAACATTGTGGCAACTATCAACTAGCTCAAACTATCATCGTCGTCATTTGTGTTTGCCTGGCAATTGGTTGTTCATGTTGAGCATCGTGATTATTAGAAAACATATGGTAGACCAGGTATTATTCTAGTATGTCTTGTACTTCAAGAAGATCATGTACTCATATATATATTGAAGGAAATATGCCCTAGAGCCAACAATAAAGCTATTATTTATTTCCTTATTTCATGACAAATGTTTATTATTCATGCTAGAATTGTATTAACCAGAAACAAAATACATGTGTGAATACATAGACAAACATAGTGTCACTAGTATGCCTCTACTTGACTAGCTCGTTAATCAAAGATGGTTAAGTTTCCTAACCATAGACATGAGTTGTCATTTGATTAACGGGATCACATCATTAGGAGAATAATGTGATTGACTTGACCCATTCCGTTAGCTTAGCACTTGATCGTTTAGTATGTTGCTATTGCTTTCTTCATGACTTATACATGTTCCTATGACTATGAGATTATGCAACTCCCGTTTACCGGAAGAACACTTTGTGTGCTACCAAACGTCACAACATAACTGGGTGATTATAAAGGTGCTCTACAGATGTCTCCAAAGGTACTTGTTGAGTTAGCGTATTTCGAGATTAGGATTTTTCACTCCGATCATCGGAGAGGTATCTCTGGGCCCACTCAGTAATACACATCACTATAAGCCTTGCAAGCATTGTAACTAATGAGTTAGTTGTGGGCTGATGCATTACGGAATGAGTAAAGAGACTTACCGATAACGAGATTGAACAAGGCATCACTCTGTTTTCATGAACTTAATACTCTAGATGCATGCTGGATAGCGGTCGATGAGTGGAGTAATAGTAGTAGATGCAGGCAGGAGTCGGTCTACTTGTCTCAGACATGATGCCTATATACATGATCATACCTAGATATTCTCATAACTATGCTCAATTCTGTCAATTGCTCAACAGTAATTCGTTCACCCACCATAGAATACTTATGCTCTTGAAAGAAGCCACTAGTGAAACCTATGGCCCTCGGGTCTATCTTCATCATATTAATCTTTCAATACTTAGTTATTTACTTTGCTTTTATTTTACTTTGCATCTTTATCATAAAGAATACCAAAAATATTATCTTATCATATCTATCAGATCTCACTCTTGTAAGTGGCCGTGTAGGGATTGACAACCCCTTATCGCGTTGGTTGCGAGGATTTATTTGTTTTATGTAGGTGTGAGGGACTCGCGCGTAGCCTCCTACTGGATTGATACCTTGGTTCTCAAAAACTGAGGGAAATACTTACGCTACTTTGTTGCATCATCCCTTCCTCTTCGGGGAAAACCAACGCGGTGCTCAAGAGGTAGCAAGAAGGATTTCTGGCGCCGTTGCCGGGGAGTCTATGCAAAAGTCAATATACCAAGTACCCATCGCATACCCTTATCTCCCGCATTACATTATTTGCCATTTGCCTCTCGTTTTCCTCTCCCCCACTTCACCCTTGCCGTTTTATTCGCGCGCTCTCTCTCTCTATCCTCCCTCTCTTTCAAGTTTGCCTCTTTGCCCGCTTGCTGTTTTTTTGCTTGTGTGTTGGATTGCTTGGTTGTCACGATGGCTCAAGATAACACTAAATTGTGTGACTTTACCAATACCAACAACAATGATTTTATTAGCACTCCGATTGCTCCTCTTACCGATGCTGAATCTTGTGAAACTAATGACGCTTTGCTGAATCTTGTCATGAAAGATCCGTTTTCTGGCCTTCCTAGTGAAGATGCCGCTACCCATCTAAATAGCTTCGTTGATTTGTGTGATATGAAAAAGAAGAAAGATGTGGATACTGATATTATTAAATTGAAGCTATTTCCTTTTTCACTTAGAGATCGTGCTAAAGCTTGGTTTTCATCTTTGCCTAAAAATAGTATTGATTCTTGGAACAAGTGCAAAGATGCTTTTATCTCTAAGTATTTTCCTCCCGCTAAGATCATCTCCCTTAGAAACGATATTATGAATTTTAAGCAACTTGATCAGGAACATGTTGCACAAGCTTGGGAGAGCATGAAATTAATGATACGTAATTGCCCTACTCATGGTTTGAATTTGTGGATGATTATACAAAAATTTTATGCCGGATTGAATTTTGCTTCTAGAAATCTTTTAGATTCGGCCGCGGGAGGCACTTTTATGGAAATCACTTTAGGAGAAGCTACTAAACTCCTAGATAATATTATGGTTAATTATTCTCAATGGCATACTGAAAGATCTACTATTAAAAAGGTGTGTGCGATAGAAGAAATTAATGTTTTGAGTGGAAACATGGATGAACTTATGAAATTATTTGCTAGTAAAAGTTTTTCTTCTGATCCTAATGATATGCCCTTGTCTACTTTGATTGAGAATAATAATGAATCTATGGATGTGAATTTTGTTGGTAGGAACAATTTTGGTAACAACGCGTATAGAGGAAATTTCAATCCTAGGCCTTATCCTAGTAATCCCTCTAATAATTATGGTAATTCCCATAACCATTCTTATGGAAATTATAATAAGATGCCCTCTGATTTTGAATCTAATATTAAAGAATTTATTACTTCGCAAAAGAATTTCAATGCTTTGATTGAAGAAAAATTGCTTAAGATTGACGAGTTGGCTAGGAACATTGATAGAATTTCTCTTGATGTTGCATCTTTGAAACTTAGATCTATTCCACCTAAGAATGATATAAATGATTCTCTCAAAGCCATGAGAATTTCCATTGATGAGTGCAACGAAAGAACCGCTAGGATGCGTGCTAAGAAAGATGCCTTTATAAGAGCGTGTTCTTCTAGTTCCTATGAAAATAAAGATGAAGATCTAAAAGTTATTGATGTGTCCCCTATTAAATATTTGTTTTGCAATATGAATCTTGATAATGATGGGACTGAATATGATTCACCTTTACCTAGAAGGCGTTCCAAGAATTCGGAGTATTTAGATCTTGATGCTAATTGATAAAAGTGGGATTGAAGAAATTAAAACCCTAGATGTTGCTAAACCCACTATTTTGGATTTCAAGGAATTTAATTATGAAAATTGCTATTTGATTGATTGTATTTCCTTGTTGCAATCGGTGCTAAATTCTCCTCATGTTTACAGTTAAAATAAAGCGTTTACGAAACATATCGTTGATGCCTTGATGCAATCTTATGAAGAAAAACTTGAGTTGGAAGTTTCTATCCCTAGAAAACTTTATGACGAGTGGAAACCAACTATTAAAATTAAAATTAAAGATCATGAATGCTATGCTTTATGTGATTTGGGTGCTAGTGTTTCCACGGTTCCCAAAATTTTGTGTGATTTGTTAGGTTTCCATGATTTTGATGATTGCTCTCTAAACTTGCACCTTGCGGATTCCACTATTAAGAAACCTATGGGAAGAATTAATGATGTTCTTATTGCTGCAAATAGGAATTATGTGCCCGTAGATTTTATTGTTCTTGACATAGATTGCAATCTTTCATGTCCTATTATTCTTGGTAGACCTTTCCTTAGAACGATTGGTGCAATTATTGATATGAAGGAAAGAAATATTAGATTCCAATTTCCATTAAGGAAAGACATGGAACACTTTCCTGGAAAGAAAATTAAATTACCTTATGAATCTATTATGAGAGCCACTTATGGATTGCCTACCAAAGATGGCAATTCCTAGATCTATCCTTGCTTGTTATGCCTAGCTAGGGGCGTTAAACGATAGCGCTTGTTGGGAGGCAACCCAATTTTATTTTTATTCCTTGCTTTTTTATCCTGTTTAGTAATAAATAATTTATCTAGCCTCTGTTTTGGTTGTTTTTTTGTGTTTAATTAGTGTTTGTGCCAAGTAGAACCGTTGGGAAGACTTGGGGAAAGTCTTGTTAAACTTGCTGTAAAAAACAGAAACTTTAGCGCTCACGAGAATTGCTGCCATTTTTATTTGGAAAGTGATATTTAGTTAATTATTTTTTAAGATGATTAATAGATAAATTCCTCACGTCCAGCAATTTATTTTAGAATTTTTGGGGTTCCATATCTTGCGCTAGCTACAGATTAATACATATTGTTCTGTTTTTGACAGAATCTGTTTTTTGTGTGTAGTTTGTTTATTTTGATGAATCTATGGCTAGTAAAATAGTTTATAAACCATAGATAAGTTGGAATACAGTAGGTTTAACACAAATATAAATAAAGAATGAGTTCATTACAGTACCTTGAAGGGGTCTTTTCTTTTCTTTCGCTAACGGAGCTCACGAGATTTTCTACTTTGAGTTTTGTGTTGTGAAGTTTTCAAGTTTTGCGTAAAGATTTGATGGATTATGGAACAAGGAGTGGCAAGAGCCTAAGCTTGGGGATGCCCATAGCACCCCCAAGATAATCTAAGGACACCTTGTCGGTGTACAAAAAGAGGGGTACACTTTTTGTACCCCTATAACTGTGCACGGGCAGTCTGAGCCGCGGGCACCACCACACCAAGCAAGGCAAGGGAGGTGAACCAGGGTAAGACCGAAGCTCAAGAGAACTAGAACGACGCCAAGGCCAAGACCACGAAGAGCAAAGGGGACGAAGCGGACTCCCCCCGGCAAGATCCTTGCCGGGAGACAGTTCTAGCAGCCCCGGCAAGACCCTTGCCGCGGCGACTCGTCCCGCGCCTACGGAGCAAGTCACCCTTGAGTCCACTGCCCCCAAAGGGCAAGGATTCGGGAGACATCCCCGTGGCGACATGCAAATCTTTGTGAAGACATTCAAGATCGGATATGCACTAAGGAGACGACAACCCTTGGTGGGATCCCAGTCGAGGAAGACCACAAGGCCCCCGGCAAGCACCTTGCCGGGGATGACAGCGGGCGCCTCGGCAAGATCCTTGCCGGGGCACCGGCAAGGCCCTTGCCGAGGACACCCGCGGGGCCACCATCAGGCCCACGCTGACTAAACCTCCACCACCGCATGCATGCAGCTGCCGACCCAACCAGCTGGGCAGGCACCTGCGTGGCGGCATGCAGATCTTCGTGAAGACCCACCACTACGCCACCTCAGCTGCCTGCCTACCTACGTGGCATCTCAGGCATCGCTGGCCAGGGCGCATGTCGACGCAAGAAGGAGTGGCGACGAACGAGACAGATCTCTCCCCGTCCCCGATAAAGCAAGGACACCTAAGCAAGACACATTAAATGCGCCTTGTCATGTAATGCGAGGGATAACCTCGCATCACTGTACCCTTTCCACCTCCTGTGTGCCACTGTGGCAACCCCTTTTTCTATAAAAGGAGGCCCTAGGCGGCCAGGAGAAGGATTCGGCTTTTTGGAGCTCCTCACGCCCCATAGCTAGCTCAAGAACATAGATATACAATCCACCAAAGCAGGAGTAGGGTTTTACGCATCCTTGCGGCCCGAACCTGGATAAACAAGCTGTGTGCTACCTGTTAGATCCGCTCTTCCCACGACCCCGCACCCCGCTAACCGTAGTAGGGATTCTTGTGATCCCATAGGTGTCGTTCCGCACCGACATCTTTGGCGCGCCAGGTAGGGGGCGCAGTTGTGAGAATTGGCTCTAGCAATCAGCCCAGAACTCCTTCGTCTTCGTGGCTCTTGGAGAGGGAAGGAGGCCGGAAGATCAGCGCTCGAGTGACTACACACAGAAGCTACATTGCGCTGAACCCTTATTTGTTCTATCCTTCTTATATGAGGTTATTCCCCCCGGAGATGTCACGCCTTTGTATGAGAAACCTGCACGCCAGGGGGCTGTCCCACGATCGGCGACGCCCTTGCCCTGTTTCGAGTCCGCTCAACAGCTCAAGCGGCTGTGTCGAGAATGGCAGAGTAGCCTTCCACGATCAACAATGCCCTCGATTCTGACTCGAGTCAAGCTCGTCCGGCAAGGTGGCTCGTCCGGCAGCACGCGTACCCAGCAGGCCCATGGGGATCCGTCCCCAAAACGCCGCTAGGGGCTTCCGCGCCGACGAGCCTACCCAATCGACGTAGGGCGCGCATACAAAGAGGAATTGAACGGGGAAATAACGTGCATGAAATTAAAAGTACTGCAAAGTTATATTACATCACATCATTGCTGCGGTTCTAACTAAAGATGAAATTTGTCTTGGTCGTGAACCTGCAGCAGCGGTGAAGAACGGGATGCCTAATCCCGGCGCTGGCCTTCCACCCTCCTGATTTCGTCGATGCTACTGATGACGGGCTTGATGCGCTCCTTGAGCACCGTGAGGTCAATACCATCCGGTAAGCTATCCATCGCGGCACCGAAGTCGAGGTCGGGATTCCAGTACGCCATCTTGGTGAGGACCTTGGTCATGACCCACCGGCAAAGTCGCCGGGCTTCCTCGGCCAACGTGGCCGCTCGGTTGGAGTGAAGATAAGCCAAGGCTCCGAGGACGCCCTCGAAGAACAAGGTCAGCTTGGTGTTGATGGTCCCGCTGCGCTCAGGGGCATACCTCACGTTTGGCATCCCCATGGTGGCCAACTGCAAGGTGACCCTGCCGGCGACCTCCTCCAGACGGCTGATCCATCTGTTCTCGCCCGCCACATATTCCTGGTGGGAGGCGGCCTCGTTCGCCCGCAGCTGCTTCTCCTCCTCCAGGCTCCTGGTCAAGGTCTCCTCCCGAGCCCTGCTCTCCGACAACATCTTCTCGAGATCCTCCAGCTTGAGCTTGAGATCTCTGATGGAGTTTTGCGCTTCGGAGAGCTCCCCAGCCCTGCTGATGACCACTCCTTCCGCCTCTACCAAGGCGCTGTTGAGCGTGCTCTTCTCGTTGGACAGCTTGAGGGCCTGCTCCTTCAGCTCGTCCTGCTCCACCTCCAAATCCCTTACTTTGCCGGCATGGGCCAAAGCCTGGGCATCGAGTGCCTCCTTGTACCTTTGCTCCAGCTCGCGAGTCCGCCGCGCAACAAGGGCCTCGAGCTCCTCATCCTTGCCACGGAGCGCTGCGGCAAGCTTTGCCTCATGCACGGTGAGATCCTCTTCCTGGAAATCCAGTGCGGCTTGATGCTGGTTCCGGACGGCCTCGGCCGCGGCAGCCAAGTTCGCCGCCTTTTCCTGGGCCTTCTCGATGTCACCCATCTTCATGGTGAGCTTGACATTGCGCTTGGCCAATTCCTCCTGGAAGGCCCTCTGCTCCTCGCGAGTCTGGTGGAACCAGGTCTGCGTCTCAGCAACGCGCGCCTTGAAATCCACCTCCGCCTGGTCCACCGTTGCCGTCCTGGACTTAACCTTGTCCAGGCGGACACGGTAGAGCGCCTTGAGTTTTCGGAAGTTGGCCCCCATAGCACGGAAAAGCTGCTCTTCTGGAGAACCATCACCACCAACGCCCGGCTCATCGACAACCTCGAGCCCGGTGGCGGCAAGCACCTCGCCGTCAAAGACTTCCCCTTCGGCGGGCGCCCGGGAACTTGACGCCCCTGGGAGATGGACGAAAAGATCGTGCCCACCTTCAGATATCTGCCGGGGCCCGAGGTTGAGGAGGAGGGAGGTTGATCATCAACCACCTCTTCCTCGGCAGTGGCCTTGTCGGCTTCCCCGGCAGGCCCGCCGTTGGCACCCTCGGTAGAAGCCTCGCCGGTCGCCTTGGCGGCCCCCGCAACGGTGTCCTCGGCAGCATCCTTGGCGGCCTCCTCGGCGGCAATCCTGTCGGCCCCTGCCGCGGCCTCCTCAGCAACGGCATCCACGTCCTCCATACCTATTGAAGGAGGGCCTAGGTAGTAATGGGGGCATCGAAGCCAAGAAAAAGAATAAAGGAAAAACAGAGACGGAGGACAGGCGACTCACCAGTGCCAGGCTGTGAAGCAGAAGTCCCCTCCCCGCCAGCATTTGGCGCCATGGCAGAGTCACCAGCGCCCGAGTTCCCCTCTTCCTCCATGGGTGTGGGCTCCGTGCTTGATGCCCTTGCCGGGGACGCCCCTCGCGGCGGCGTAGTCGATGGGGGTGGTGTGTTGGGGGTAGCCCTCTGCGGCTCCTCCTGCTGCCGCTCCCCTCCTGCAAACCCGACAAGGTCAACACCATAGCATCGAACGCCTACCACATGTCGAATAAGAGGAGGGTGACGAACTTACGCTGAGGGCTGTGCCGGGGGCTGCTGTCCGGGCTGCTCAACACCACCAGTGGCGTCTTTGAAGCCCCAGCCGGGGGCTGACTGCTCGCCGAGGCCTTCGCCCTCTTCACCCTCTGGGCCAATGTCTCTGCATCCCTGCAAAAGCAAAAACGGATCAAGATAAGTGACTTGATTCAGGGGAATGGAAATGGCAGTAAGGGACGGAATACTTACTCGTCATCTATCTCCTCTTCCTCCGCCACTTTCCTTTTCCTCTTCAGGCTGAGAGGCCCGAGATCAAAAGTGACCTCCGCGTCAACATCCGAGTCGACATCTGCCGGAGGAGGCGAAGACGGTGGGGTTTGTGCGCGCCCAGATGAGGAAGGGGCTATTGTCTTCTTCTTCTCAGCGGCCTTCGTCAGCCTCTTGGCTGCCGTGGCCCTCGTGTGACGCCCAGACCCCTCCAGGGTCAATTGAGGCCGCGTAGCCCTGCCGGGCCGGACCGGCTCGCCGGAGCCAGCCCGCCGCAGGAATCGCCCTCTTCCCCTGGTTGGCGTCGAGCCCGCCGCCACGTCCTCCTCCGACGACGACTCGTCGGCCGCGTCTTCGACAAGCGGAGCTCCAATGTCGGCGCTGCTGACCTCCTCGGTGGCCGCCGCCCACCGGGTGAGCTGCTCTTCCTCCGCAGCCGCTGCGGCCTTGTCCTCCACACCCCCGGCGCTGCCGGCCTCCATGGCAAGCTGTGCCTCCCTCGCCCTAGTGGCGATTTAGTCCAACTCTGCCTGGGTGGTGTCCATGATAAGCCACCGCTCGGCGTCAGCATTGACATACACCTCGATCAGGGTGTCAAATAATTGCTGCACATCCGCGTCCCTCGGCTCCTTCCAGCTCGGGACAGGGCCGTGCGCATTATAGTCCGGCATCATGGCGATGATCTCGGACCGACGTGAATTGTTCCACAGCGGGACCACCCCCGCTGGCAGCTTGAAAAACGGCCCCTGAGGGCCTTGCCAACCTTTGCGGCAGCCCTCGCGGCCTTGCCGGTCCGTTCGACCTTGCCATCGCGACCCACATCAAGCTGGAAAAGCCACTGGCAGAAGTGGGCATGCGCCAACACCGTGAAATTGTGGTCGAGGCCAGGACGGAGTCGCATATGAAGGAAATATGCCCTAGAGGCAATAATAAAGTTATTATTTATTTCCTTATATCATGATAAAAGTTTATTATTCATGCAAGAATTGTATTAATCGGAAACATAATACATGTGTGAATACATAGACAAACAGAGTGTCACTAGTATACCTCTACTTGACTAGCTCGTTAATCAAAGATGGTTATGTTTCCTAACCATGGACAAAGAGTTGTCATTTGATTAACAGGATCACATCATTAGTGAATGATCTGATTGACATGACCCATTCCATTAGCTTAGCACCCGATCGTTTAGTATGTTGCTATTGCTTTCTTCATGACTTATACATGTTCCTATGACTATGAGATTATACAACTCCCTTTGCCGGAGGAACACTTTGTGTGCTACCAAACGTCACGACGTAACTGGGTGATTATAAAGGAGCTCTACAGGTGTACATGTTGGGTTGGCGTATTTCGAGATTAGGATTTGTCACTCGGATTGTCGGAGAGGTATCTCTGGGCCCTCTCGGTAATGCACATCACTTAAGCCTTGCAAGCATTGCAACTAATGAGTTAGTTGCGGGATGATGTATTACAGAACGAGTAAAGAGACTTGCCGGTAACGAGATTGAACTAGGTATTGGATACCGACGATCGAATCTCGGGCAAGTAACATACCGATGACAAAGGGAACAACGTATGTTGTTATGCGGTCTGACTGATAAAGATCTTCGTAGAATATGTAGGAGCCAATATGGGCATCCAGGTCCCACTATTGGTTATTGACCGGAGACGTGTCTCGGTCATGTCTACATTGTTCTCGAACCGTAGGGTCCGCACGCTTAAGGTTTCGATGACAGTTATATTATGAGTTTATGAGTTTTGATGTACCGAAGGAGTTCGGAGTCCCGAATGATATCGGGGACATGACGAGGAGTCTCCAAATGGTCGAGACGTAAAAATCGATATATTGGACGACTATATTCGGACATCGGAAAGGTTCCGAGTGATTCGGGTATTTTTCGGAGTACTGGGTAGTTATGGGAGAAGCAATGGGCCTTGATGGGCTTTAGTGGGAAGAGGAGAAAGGGCCAAGGGGCTGTTGCGCCCCCCTCCCCTCTGGTCCGAATTGGACTAGGGAAAAGGGGGCCGGCCACCTTTCCTTCTCCTCCACTTCCTTCTCCCTTCCTCCCCTCTTGGTGGACTCCTACTAGGACTTGGAGTCCTAGTAGGACTCCACATCCTGGCCGCACCAATTGCCTTGGCCGGCCTCCTCCTCCTCCATCCTTTATATACTGAGGCAAGGGGCACCCCATGAACACAAGTTGATCTTGGTGATCGTTCCTTAGCCGTGTACGGTGCCCCCCTCCACCATATTCCACCTCGGTCATATTGTAGCGGTGCTTAGGCGAAGCCCTGCGACGGTAGAACATCAAGATCATCACCACGCCGTCGTGCTGACGGAACTCCTCCCCGACGCTTTGCTGTATCGGAGCCTGGGGATCGTCATCGAGCTGAACGTGTGCCAAGAACTCGGAGGTGCCGGAGTAACGGTGCTTGGATCGGTCGGATCATGAAGACGTACGACCACATCAACCGCGTTGTCACAACGCTTCCGCTGTCGATCTACAAGGGTACGTAGATCACACTCTCCCCCTCTCGTTGCTATGCATCACCATGATCTTGCGTGTGCGTAGGAAATTTTTTGTAATTACTACGTTACCCAACAGTGGCATCCGAGCCTAGGTTTTATGTGTTGATGTTATATGCACGAGTAGAACACAAGTGAGTTGTGGGCGATATAAGTCATACTGCTTACCAGCATGTCATACTTTGGTTCGGCGGTATTGTTGGACGAAGCGGCCCGGACCGACATTACGCGTACGCTTACGCGAGACCGGTTCTCCCGACATGCTTTGCACAAAGGTGGCTAGCGGGTGACAGTTTCTCCAACTTTAGTTGAAACGAGTGTGGCTACGTCCGGTCCTTGCGAAGGTTAAAACAGCACCAACTTGACAAACTATCGTTGTGGTTTTGATGCGTAGGTAAGATTGGTTCTTGCTTAAGCCCGTAGCAGCCACGTAAAACTTGAAACAACAAAGTAGAGGACGTCTAACTTGTTTTTGCAGGGCATGTTGTGATGTGATATGGTCAAGACATGATGCTAAATTTTATTGTATGAGATGATCATGTTTTGTAACCGAGTTATCGGCAACTGGCAGGAGCCATATGGTTGTCGCTTTATTGTATGCAATGCAATCGCGCTGTAATGCTTTACTTTATCACTAAGCGGTAGCGATAGTCGTGGAAGCATGAGATTGGCGAGACGACAATGATGCTACGATGGAGATCAAGGTGTCACGCCGGTGACGATGGTGATCACGACGGTGCTTCGGAGATGGAGATCACAAGCACAAGATGATGATGGCCATATCATATCACTTATATTGATTGCATGTGATGTTTATCTTTTATGCATCTTATCTTGCTTTGATTGACGGTAGCATTATAAGATGATCTCTCACTAATTATCAAGAAGTGTTCTCCCTGAGTATGCACCGTTGCGAAAGTTCTTCGTGCTGAGACACCACGTGATGATCGGGTGTGATAGGCTCTACGTTCAAATACAATGGGTGCAAAACAGTTGCACACGCGGAATACTCAGGTTATACTTGACGAGCCAAGCATATACAGATATGGCCTCGGAACACGGAGACCGAAAAGTCGAGCATGAATCATATAGTAGATATGATCAACATAGTGATGTTCACCAATGAAACTACTCCATCTCACGTGATGATCGGACATGGTTTAGTTGATTTGGATCACGTAATCACTTAGAGGATTAGAGGGATGTCTATCTAAGTGGGAGTTCTTAAGTAATATGATTAATTGAACTTAAATTTATCATGAACTTAGTCCTGGTAGTATTTTGCAAATTATGTTGTAGATCAATAGCTCGCGTTGTTGCTTCCCTGTGTTTATTTTGATATGTTCCTAGAGAAAATTGTGTTGAAAGATGTTAGTAGCAATGATGCGGATTGGATCCGTGATCTGAGGTTTATCCTCATTGCTGCACAGAAGAATTATGTCCTTGATGCACCGCTAGGTGACGGACCTATTGCAGGAGCAGATGCAGACGTTATGAACGTTTGGCTAGCTCAATATGATGACTACTTGATAGTTTAGTGCACCATGCTTAATGGCTTATAATCGGGACTTCAAAGACGTTTTGAACGTCATGGAGCATATGAGATGTTCCAGGAGTTGAAGTTAATATTTCAAGCAAATACCCAGGTTGAGAGATATGAAGTCTCCAACAAGTTCTATAGCTAAAAGATGGAGGAGAATCGCTCAACTAGTGAGCATGTGCCCAGATTGTCTGAGTACTACAATCGCTTGAATCAAGTGGGAGTTAAGCTTCCAGATAAGATAGTGATTGACAGAATTCTCTAGTCACCATCACCAAGTTAGTAGAACTTCGTGATGAACTATGATATGCAAGGGATAGCGGAAACGATTCCCAAGCTCTTCGTAATGCGGAAATTGACGAAGGTAGAAATCGAGAAAAACATCAAGTGTTGATGGTAGACAAGACTACTAGTTTCAAGAAAAGGGCAGAGGGAAGAAGGGGAACTTCAAGAAGAACAGCAAGCAAGTTGCTGCTCAAGTGAAGAAGCCCAAGTCTGGTCCTAAGCCTGAGACTAAGTGTTTCTACTGCAAAGGGACTGGTCACTGGAAGCGGAACTACCCCAAGTGATTGGCAGAAAAGAAGGATGGCAAAGTGAACATAAGTATATTTGATATACATGTTATTGATGTGTACTTTACTAGTGTTTATAGCAACCCCTCAGTATTTGATACTAGTTCAGTTGCTAAGATTAGTAACTCAAAACGGGAGTTGCAGAATAAACAGAGACTAGTTAAGGGTGAAGTGACGATGTGTGTTGGAAGTGGTTCCAAGATTGATATGATCATCATCGCACACTCCCTATACTTTCGGGATTAGTGTTGAACCTTAAAATAAATGTTATTTGGTGTTTGCGTTGAGCATAATATGATTGGATCATGTTTATTGCAATACGGTTATTCATTTAAGTCAAAGAATAATTGTTATTCTGTTTACATGAATAAAACCTTCTGAGGTCATACACCCAAGGTGAATGGTTTATTGAATCTCGATCGTAGTGATACACATATTCATAATATTGATGCCAAAAGATGCAAAGTATAATGATAGTGCAACATATTTGTGGCACTGCCGTTTAGGTCATATTGGTGTAAAGCGCATGAAGAAACTCCATGCTGATGGATTTGAATCACTTGATTATGAATCACTTGATGCTTGCGAACCATGCCTCATGGGCAAGATGACTAAGACTCCGTTCTCCGGAACAATGGAGCGAGCAACTGACTTATTGGAAATAATACATACTGATGTATGCGATCCGATGAGTGTTGAGGCTCGCGGCGGGTATCATTATTTTCTGACCTTCACAGATGATTTGAGCAGATATGGGTATATCTACTTGATGAAACATAAGTCTAAAACATTTGAAAAGTTCAAAGAATTTCAGAGTGAAGTGGAAAATCATCGTAACAAGAAAATAAAGTTTCTACGATCTGATCCGGAGGAGAATATTTGAGTTACGAGTTTGGTCTTCATTTGAAACAATGCGGAATAGTTTCGCAACTCACGCCACCTGGAACACCATAGCGTAATGGTGTGTCCGAACATCGATAACCGTACTTTATTAGATATGGTGCAATCTATGATGTCTCTTACCGATTTACCACTATCGTTTTGGGGTTATGCATTAGAGACAACTACATTCACATTAAATAGGGCACCGTCTAATCCGTTGAGACGACACCGTATGAACTATGGTTTGGCTAGAAACCTAAGCTATCATTTCTTAAAGTTTGGGGTTGTGATGCTTATGTGAAAAAGTTTCAGCCTGATAAGCACAAACCTAAATCGGAAAAGTGTCTTCATAGGATACCCAAAAGAAACTGTTGGGTACACCTTCTATCACAGATCCGAAAGGCAAGACATTCGTTGCTAAGAATGGATCCTTTCTAGAGAAGGAGTTTCTCTCGAAAGAAGTGAGTGGGAGGAAAGTAGAACTTGATGAGGTAATGTACCTCTCCCTTATTGGAAAGTAGTTCATCACAGAAATCAGTTCTAGTGATTCCTACACCAATTAGTGAGGAAGCTAATGATGATGATCATGAAACTTCAGATCAAGTTACTACCGAACCTCGTAGGTCAACCAGAGTATGGTCCGCACCAGAGTGGTACGGTAATCCTTTCTGGAAGTCATGTTACTAGACCATGACGAACCTACGAACTATGAGGAAGCGATGATGAGCCCAGATTCCGTGAAATGGCTTGAGGCCATGAAATCTGAGATGGGATCCATGTATGAGAACAAAGTATGGACTTTGATTGACTTGCCCGATGATCGGTGAGTCATTGAGAATAAATGGATCTTCAAGAGGAAGACGGACGCTGATATTAGTGTTACTATCTACAAAGCTCGAATTGTCGCAAAATGTTTTCGACAAGTTCAAGGTGTTGACTACGATGAGATTTTCTCACTCGTATTCGATGCTTAAAAGTCTGTCCGAATCATGTTAGCAGTTGCCGCATTTTATGAAATCTGGCAAATGGATGTCAAAACTGCATTCCTTAATGGATTTCTTAAAGAAGAGTTGTATATGATGCAACCAGAAGGTTTTGTCGATCCTAAAGGTGCTAACAAAGTGAGCAAGCTCCAGCGATCCATCTATGGACTGGTGCAAGCATCTCGGAGTTGGAATATATGCTTTGATAAAGTGATCAAAGCATATGGTTTTATACAGACTTGCGGTGAAGCCTGTATTTACAAGAAAGTGAGTGGGAGCACTACAACATTTCTGATAAGTATATGTGAATGACATATTGTTGATCGGAAATAATGTAGAATTTTCTGGAAAGCATAAAGGAGTGTTTGAAAGGATTTTTTTCAAAGAAAGACCTCGGTGAAGCTACTTACATATTGAGCATCAAGATCTATAGAGATAGATCAAGATGCTTGATATATTTTCAATGAGTACATACCTTGACAAGATTTTGAAGTAGTTCAAAATAGAACAGTCAAAGAAGGAGTTCTTGCCTGTGTTGCAAGGTGTGAAGTTGAGTAAAGACTCAAAACCCGACCACGACAGAAAATAGAAAGAGAATGAAAAGTCATTCCCTATGCCTCAGTCATAGGTTCTATAAAATATGCTATGCTGTGTACCAGACCTATTGTGTACCTCACCATAAGTTTGGCAAGAGGGTACAATAGTGATCCAGGAGTGGATCACTGGACAACGGTCAAAAATATCCTTAGTGGAATAAGGAAATGTTTCTCGGTTATGGAGGTGACAAAGAGTTCGTCGTAAAGAGTTACGTCGATGCAAGCTTTGACACCGATCTGGATGACTCTAAGTCTCGATCTAGATACATATTGAAAGTGGGAGCAATTAGCTAGAGTAGCTCCGTGCAAAGCATTGTAGACATAGAAAATTTGCAAAATACATACGGCTCTGAATGTGAGACCCGTTGACTAAATTTCTCTCACAAGCAAAACATGATCACTCTTTGGGTGTTAATCACATAGCGATGTGAACTAGATTATTGACTCTAGTAAACCCTTTGGGTGTTAGTCACATGGAGATGTGAACTAATCACATAAAGATGTGAACTATTGGTGTTAAATCACATGACGATGTGAACTAGATTATTGACTCTAGTGCAAGTGGGAGACTGAAGGAAATATGCCCTAGAGGCAATAATAAAGTTGTTATTTATATTTCCTTATATCATGATAAATGTTTATTATTCATGCTAGAATTGTATTAACCGGAAACTTAGTACATGTGTGAATACATAGACAAACAGAGTGTCACTAGTTTGCCTCTACTTGACTAGCTCGTTGAATCAATGATGGTTATGTTTCCTAACCATAGACATGAGTTGTCATTTGATTAACGGGATCACATCATTAGAGAATGATGTGATTGACTTGACCCATCCGTTAGCTTAGCACGATGATCGTTTAGTTTGTTGCTATTGCTTTCTTCATGACTTATACATGTTCCTATGACTATGAGATTATGCAACTCCCGAGTACCGGAGGAACACTTTGTGTGCTACCAAATCACAACGTAACTGGGTGATTATAAAGGTGCTCTACAGGTGTCTCCGATGGTACTTGTTGAGTTGGCATAGATCGAGATTAGGATTTGTCACTCCGATTGTCGGAGAGGTATCTCTGGGCCCTCTCGGTAATGCACATCACTATAAGCCTTGCAAGCAATGTAGCCTAATGAGTTAGTTACAGGATGTACATTACGGAACGAGTAAAGAGACTTGCCGGTAACGAGATTGAACTAGGTATTGAGATACCGACGATCGAATCTCGGGAAAGTAACATACCGATGACAAAGGGAACAACGTATGTTGTTATGCGGTTTGACCGATAAAGATCTTCGTAGAATATGTAGGAGCCAATATGAGCATCCAGGTTCCGCTATTGGTTATTGACAGATGAGTCTCGGTCATGTCTACATAGTTCTCGAACCCGTAGGGTCCGCACGCTTAACGTTCGTGACGATCGTATTATGAGTTTATGTGTTTTGATGTACCGAAGGTAGTTTGGAGTCCCGGATGAGATCAGGGACATGACGAGAAGTCTTGAAATGATCGGGTCGTAAAGATTGATATATTTGGAAGCTATATTCAGACATCAGAAAGGTTCCGAGTGATCCGGGTATTTTTCGAAGTACCGGGGGAGTTACGGGAATACAGGAGTAAATATGGGCCTTAGTAGGCTTTAATGGAAAAAGACGAGAAGCCACGAGGTCTGGCCGCCCCTCCCATGGGCCTAGTCCGAATTGGACTAGGGGGGGGGGCTGCGCCCCTCTTTTCCTCTCCTCCCCCTCTCCTATCTTTCCCCTCCTAGTAGGACTAGGAAAGGAGGAATCCTACTCCTACTAGGAGGAGGATTCGTCCCCATTTTGGCGCTCCTAGAGAGTCCAGCCGGCCTCCCATCCCTCCTTTATATACATGGGGAGGGGGCACCCTAGAAGACACACAAGTTGATCAGTTGATCTTTTAGCCATGTGCGGTGCCCCCCTCGTCCATTATCCACCTCGGTCATATCATAGCGGTGCTTAGGCGAAGCCCTGCGTCGATAGCATCATCATCACCGTCATCACACCGTCGTGCTGACAGAACTCTCCCTCGACACTCTGCTAGATCGTGAGTTCGTGGGACATCACCGAGTTGAACGTGTGGAGATCGTGGAGGTGTCGTACGTTCAGTACTAGGATCGGTCGATCATGAAGACGTATGACTACATCAACCGCGTTGTCATAACGCTTCCGCTTTCGGTCTACGAGGGTACGTGGACAACACTCTCCCCTCTTGTTGCTATGCATCACCATGATCTTGCGTGTGCGTAGCAAATTTTTGAAATTACTATGTTCCCCAACAGCCGAGTGGCCAAGTGGGTCATTGAGCTTGGACCCCTTGGTCTGAAATATATGCCAAGGACATCTATCAAGTCTCAAGCTCTTGTGGATTTCATCAACGACTGGACAGAGTTGCAGACACTTGAAGAGTAGCTTAATAATACATATTGGACTATTCACTTTAATGGGTCTAGGCAATTGGAAGGCTTGGGGTTGGAGTTATTTTGACTTCCCCACGAGGTGAGAAATTTTGCTATGTTTTAAGGCTTATGTTTCCTTGCACTAATAATTCAGCTGAGTATGACGCCTTGCTTCATGGCTTAAGGGTGGCCAAAGAGATGAATCTAAGCTGGGTCAGGTGCTTTGGCGACTCAGATTTGGTGGCTCAGCAGGTATCTAGCACTTGGGACTCCAAAGACCCGCTTATGGCGGCTTATCGCCATTGCTGGTCATTTCAAAGGTTTCTAGGTAGAGCATCTTGATCGAAGAAAGAACGAGGAGGCTGATGCTTTGAGCCGGCTTTGGTCTCAACCTAAGTCGGTGCCCCTAACATTTTTCTCGACGTATTGAACAATCCAGTTAAGTTGCCTTTCAAAGAGAATCTTGCTATTCCTGACTCGGAGGCACAGTTGGTGGTGGCTCTCCATGCTACTCCTGATTGTATAGTCCCTTACTTCGCTTATATGACCCGGGGTGAATTACCTGAGGATGAAACTTTGTCTAGGCAGATAACCAGGTGGTCTAAGTCGATGACTATTGTCAATGGCGAGTTACACCGATGCAATGTTACAGGTGTGTTCCATTGTTGTGTTTCTCCTGAAGAGGGTCATGAGATTCTAAGGGAAATACATGAAGGTGATTGTGGACATCACACCGACTCTAAATCTCTTGTGGTTAAAGCCTTTCGTCATGGTTTTTACTGGTTGATGGCTCATGCTAATGTAGAGGATCTTGTTAGTAAGTGTGATGGCTGTCAGAAATTTTCTTGACGGGCTCATGTGCTGGCTCAAGAATTGAGGATGATTCCAATTACTTGGACGTTTGTAGTCTGGGGGCTTGATATGGTTGGGCCTTTCAAGAGGTCTAAGGATAAATATCTTGGTGGCGGTTGACAAATTTACCAAGTAGGTTGAGGCAGAGCCGATCAGTAAGTGTGATGCGGCAACGATAGTTCAATTTATAAAGAAAATAATCTTCCATTTTGGTTACCCTCATAGTATCATAACTGACAATGGCACTAATCTGTCTAAGGGTGCTATGAGAGAATTTTGTCAACGAGAGCATATTCATCTTGAGGTCTCATCAGTGGCTCATACACAGTCTAATGGTCAAGCTGAGAGGGCCAATCAGGAAATCTTGAAAAGGCATAAAGCCCCTGCTTATGGTTACATTACAGCGAATGCCAGGTTGTTGGGTTGAGGAGTTACCCTCTGTAATTTGGAGTATCAATAATACTCCCAATAGGTCCACATGTTATATGCCCTTCTTCATGGTCTACGGGGGAGAGGTGGTTCTTCAAAGCGATATCAGTCACGACTCGCCACGTGTGGCGGCTTATTTTGAAGCTACCAATGAAATCACACATCAGGATGCGCTTGATGTGTTGGATGAAGAGCATTACCTTGTGGCAACTCGTTCGACGATATATCAGAAAGATCTGCATTGTTACCATAGCCGCAAAGTGAAGACCAGAACCTTTCAAGAAGGTGACTTGATGCTCCAGTTAATCCAAGATCAAACAAATATGCATAAGTTATCCCCACCTTGGGAAGGACCTTTTGTGGTCAGCAAGAACCTGAACAACGGGTCATACTACCTCATTGATATTCCAGAACATAAGGATTTGCGCACATTGGAGGAAGAGACCCGCCGGCCTTGGAACATCGCTCATCTTTGGCCATATTACACTTGAACCACCGGCTCTCGTGTTGCAAATACTTATATCAATGCATATATTATGATCAATATAGTAAATCCGGCATCCCTGATAATTCAGAGCCTCTGTCGTTTCATTTCTAAGTATCCGAGTCTTTATTAGTTGTTCATAAGGTCACTTGGGGGCTTCCTACCCAATGGGCATAGCTATTCTTACCCTCTTGATCGGCTTCCATGCCAAAGGTCACTTGGGGGTTCCTGCTCAATGAGTGATAACCCACAAGTATAGGGGGTCAGTTTTAGCCTCTTTCGATAAGTAAGAGTGTCGAACCCAACGAGGAGCTAAAGGTAGAACAAATATTACCTCAAGTTCTATCGACCACCGATACAACTTTACGTAGGCTTTACGTTCGCTTTACATAAAACAAGTATGAAACTAGAAGTACTTTGAAGGTGTTGTAGGATAGGTTTGCAAGATAATAAAGAGCGCATAAATAAAAACTAGGGGGCTGTTTGGATAAAGAAACAACTAATTTAGTTTTAGTAGAGAGCCTTTTGTCACAAGAAATTTATTTATCCCTAGGCAATCGATAACTAGACCGGTAATCATTATTGCAATTTTATATGAGGGAGAGGCATAAGCTAACATACTTTCTCTTCTTGGATCATATGCACTTATGATTAGAACTCCAACAAATATCCATAACTACTAAAGATCATTAAGGTAAAACCCAACCATAGCATTAAAGTATCAAGTCCTCTTTATTCCCATACGCAAACAACCTACTTACTCAGGTCTGTGCTTCTGTCACTCACGCCACCCACCATAAGCAAATCATGAACATATTGCAAACCCTACAGCAGGGATCCCTCATGCTTGCGTGACATGGAGAGCACCATAGGATAGCACCAATAATAAATCATGCAACTCAAACCAATCACGATCATCAATTAACACATAGGACAAAACGGATCTACTCAAACAGCATAGGATAGCCATACATCATTGGGAGATAATATATAGCATTGAGCACCATGTTTAAGTAGAGATTATAGGGGGTAAAAGAGAGGTTACACTGTTGCATAGAGGGGGATAGAGAGTTGGTAATGACAGCAGTGAAGTTGTTGGTGTAGATCGCCATCACGATGATGGCCCTGGCGGCGTTCTGGCACCACCGGGGGAGAGGGGGAGAGATCCCCCCTCCTTCGTCTTCCTTGACCTTCCCCCTAGATGGGATAAGGGTTTCCCCTCTAGTCCATGGCCTCCATGGCAGCGGAGGGGTGAGAGACCCTCCGAGATAGGATCTCTCTCTCTCTCTCTCCGTTTCCTTCTATTTCTGCGCTCCCAGATTCCCGGAGATCCGTATCTCCGATTGGGCTGAAATTTTAACATGATATTTATCCGTATATTAGCTTTCTTGCGCTAGAAGAAGGGCACCAACTGCCTTCTGGATTGGCTACAAGGACCAGGGTCGCGCCCTACCCCCTGGGGCGCGCCCTCCGTCCTTGTGGGCCCCTCGGGGATCATCTCGTGTTGATTCTTCTTCCCAAAAATCACATATATTCCAAAAAAATCTCCATAAGTTTTTATCCTATTTGGACTCTGTTTGATATGGATTTTCTGTGAAACAAAAAGCATGCAACAAACAGGAACTGGCACTAGGCACTAGATCAATATGTTAGTCCCAAAAAATAGTATAAAAAGTTGCCAAAAGTATGTAAAAGTTGTAGAATATTGGCATTGAACAATAAAAAATATAGATACGATGGAGACGTATCAACATCCCCAAGGTTAATTCCTGCTCGTCCTCGAGTAGGTAAATGATAAAAAAGATAATTTTTGATGTGGAATGCTACGTAGCATAATCTTGATCATATAATCTAATCATGGCATGAATATTAAGACATGAGTGATTCAAAGCAATAGTCTATCATTTGACATTAAGACAATCATACTTCAAGCATACTAATAAAGCAATCATGTCTTCTCAAAATAACATGGCCAAAGAAAGTTACCACTAGAAAATCATATAGCCTGGCTACGTTCCATCTTACTCACACAAAGTATTTCATCATGCACAACCCCGATGACAAGCCAAGCAATTGTTTCATACTTTTAATGTTCTCAAGCATTTTCAACTTTCACACAATACATGAGCATGAGCCATGGATATAGCACTATAGGTGGAATAGAATATGATGGTAGAGGTTGTGTGGAGAAGACAAAAAGGAAGAAAGTCTCACATCGACGCGGCTAATCAACAGGCTATGGAGATGCCCATCAATTGATGTCAATGCGAGGAGTAGGGATTGCCATGCAATGGATGCACCAGAGCTATAAGTGTATGAAAGCTCAAATTGAAAACTAAGTGGGTGTGTATCCTACTTGCTTTCTCATGAAGACCTCGGGCATTTGAGTAAGCCCATCATCAGAATGTACAACCAAGTTCTATAATGAAAAGTTCCCACTAGTATATGAAAGTGACAACATAGGAGACTCTATCTATGAAAAACATGGTGCTACTTTGAAGCACAAATGTGGTAAAAGGATAGTAGCATTGCCCCTTCTCTCTTTTTCTCTCATTTTTTTGTTTTTTGGGCCCTCTCCTTTTTTGGCCTCTTTTTTATTTTTTATTTATTTTTCGTCCGGAGTCTCATCCCAACTTGTGGGGGAATCATAGTCTCCATCATCCTTTCCTCACTGGGGCAATGCTCTAATAATGATGATCATCACACTTTTATTTACTTACAACTCAATATTAGAACTCGATATCTAGAATAATATGACTCTATATGAATGCCTCTGGCAGTGTACCAGGATGTGCAATGATCTAGCATAGCAAAGATATCAAAAAATAGACAAGCCGTGGAAATATCATGCTAGCTATCTTATGATCATGCAAAGCAATATGACAATGAACACTCAAGTCATGTATATGATGATGATAGAAGTTGCATGGCAATATATCTCGGAATGGCTATGGAAATGCCATGATATGTAGGTATGGTGGCTGTTTTGAGGAAGATGTAAGGAGGCTTATGTGTGATAGAGCGTATCATATCACGGGGTTTGGATGCACCGGCGAAGTTTGCACCAACTCTCAAGGTGAAAAGGGGCAATGCATGACACCGAAGAGGCTATCAATGATGGAATGGTGAGATCAGTCCGTACAATCCATGGACTCAACATTAGTCATAAAGAACTCACATACTTATTGTCAAAGTCTATTAGCTATCGAAACAAAGTGCTACGCGCTTGCTCCTAGGGGGATAGATTGGTAGGAAAAGACCATCGCTCGTCCCCGATCACCACTCATAAGGAAGATAATCAGAAAATAAATCAAGCTCCGACTTCATCACACAACGGTTCACCATACTTGCATGCTTCGGGAGTCAAAAACCTCAACACAAGTATTTCTACCAATCCACAATTACTAACTAGCATGACTCTAATATCCATCTTTATATTGCAAAACTATTGCAAGGAATCAAACATATCATATTCAGTGATCTACAAGTTTTATGTAGGATTTTATGACTAACCATGTGAATGACCAATTCCTGTCAACTCTATAAATAGATATAAGTAAAGCAAGAGAGTTTAATTCTTTCTACAAAAGATATGCCCACGCTCTAACAAATATAAGTGAAGCAAAAGAGCATTCTACAAATGGCAGTTTTCTATGTGTAGGGAAACAGGCAATCCAAACTTCAAATGATATAAGTGAAGCACATGAAGCATTCTATAAAGCCATACTCAAAATATATAAGTGAAGCGCAAAGATCATTCTATAAATCAACCAAGGACTATCTCATACCAGCATGGTGCATTTACTAAAATAAAAAAATCACACGACGCTCCAAGATTTACGCATATCATGTGACGAATAAAAATATAGCTCCAAGTAAAATTACCGATGATTGTTAGAAGAAATAGGGGCTGCCTTCCAGGGCATCCCCAAGCTTAGTTGCTTGGGAGTCCTCGAATATTACCTTGGGGTGCCTCGGTCATCCCCAAGCTAAGGCTCTTGCCACTCCTTATTCCTTCATCCATCGTGATCTCACCCAAAACTTGAAAACTTCAATCACGCAAAACTTAACAAAACCCCCATGAGATCCGTTAGTATAATAAAGCAAATCACCACTTCAAGTACTATTGCAAACCCATTCATATTTTTTTGCATTGTAGCTGCTGTATTATAACTTCTCCAAGGCTTACACCACTGATAAAATCGATAGTTTCATCAAAACTAGCAAAACAATGCATCAAAAATAGAATCTGTCTTAAACAGGATAGTCTGTAGCAATCTAAACATCTACCATACTTCTGTAACTCGAAAAATTCTAAAAAATTAGGGGAAACAATTTTATAGAAGTGTTGTGCACAACATTTTAGAAACATTTGATGTTCCGGTAAAAAATGAAAATTCACGCCGTACAACCAAAGTTTTTGTTTTTATATTACACATACCAAACAAGAAATCTAATCATCCTAAAGGAAAATCTTGGCCCATTATTTTTATAATACAATGGATTTATACAAGGGGATAATTATTTTTGTTGAAAAGTTTCTGTAATCAAGGTTTGCAAAGTTTCCATGGGCATGAACAAAGTTCAAGGACGTCCCCCACTTCAACGGTGTTTGTCTTTCTCACTTTCACTCTTCTTTTTGAAAAAGTTTTAGGTTCCCCACTTTATTTTTTTATTTTTAATCTTTTTAAAAGCACTCAACAGAAATAAATGACTCTCTAAAACTTCCGGGTTATCTCCCTGGCAGCGCTTTCTTTAAAGCCATTAAGCTAGGCATATAGTGCTGAAGTAATGGATCCACTCGGATCCCAAGGTATGTCAAAGCCAATTTTAATTAAGAATAATTTGTGATTTATTAGTGAGCACAAAGTAACATATATCATGCAACATCGAAGTCTAACTCTCTTCCTATGCATCGGCATGTCATAAACAATTCATGCACATCAAGTAAAGGACAATACACAGCATAAGCAGTTTCTTGCAATTTTATTGTATTGGAAACGTAGAGAGGTGGAGATGTAGTTCCTCTCTCATAATAATTGCAAGAAGGAGCAGAAAGCACATGCATATTATATTCATCAAAATCATCATGTGCAACAGTAGAACGCAACCCATCAATATAGTCCTTAATAAGCACAAACTTCTCTGATATAGTGTAATTTGGAGAATTCAAAAAGATAATAGGACTATCATGCGAGGGTGCAATAGCAATATTTTCATTCTTAACATAAGAAACTATAGCAAGTTCATCTCCATAATCATAATTCATATTGGCCTCATGGCCACAAGCATAGCAAGCATCAAGTTCATCAAAAAGGGATATTTCAAACAAATCCAAGGGGTCATAGCAATTATCATAGCAATCATCCTTTGGTAAGCATGAAGGGAAATTAAATAATGTATGAGTTGAACAGTTACTCTCATTAGAAGGTGGGCACGGGTAGCTAATCCGCTCTTCCTCCTTTTGTTCTTCGCTCTCCTCATCATCTTTTTCATCTAATGAGCTCATAGTGTCATCAATTTCTTCTTCCATAGTTTCCTGCAAAATATTAGTCTCTTCTTGGACAGCGGAGACTTTCTCAATAAATGCATCAATATCGGCATTATATTCATAATTCTCATAGCAATATTTAAGTATAGCAAAATTTTCAGGCCTATAAACATCATCATCAAAAGCGTCATACTTTTCAAACAAAGATTCAATTTCATAAGCAGCCTTAAAAGCAACAAATTCTTCTATTTGGTCCACATCATGGTAATCATATATACCTTTATCATAAGAAGCCAAGGTTTCATTACCATTAAATTTACATGAAAAGGGAAGGTGTGGAGCCTTCATCCTAGAGCAACAAGTATAATCATATCTCAAGCATAAATTCCGAGCATACCAATGCAACATATAATTTTGATCCCATAAGAGTTTCCCTTTTTGAGTCAAGCGATAAACCCTAAAGTATTCACGTTGATCCAACGTGTCTCCCATCATATAATTGAATGGGGTTTTCTCAGGATTATTAAAGTAGTGCATAATATCTTTCACATAATGAGCATCGAGGCTTTTAGGAGGTTCCCCATCTCCATGAGTAGCAAGTACACCTTTTTTTGGTATTTCATGTTTCATATCCAAAACCAAAGATATAAAACAACATAGAACATGGGATAAAATATATTTAGTGATAAAGCAAACAAGCACACACAAGAATATTCACCCCACGCTATTGCTCCCCGGCAACGGCGCCAGAAAAAGGTCTTGATAACCCACAAGTGTAGGGTATCAGTTGTAGCCTCGTTCAACAAGTAAGAGTGTCGAACCCAACGAGGTGCTAAAAGGTAGAAAAAATATTCCCTCTAGTTCTATCGACCACCAATACAACTATACGCACGATTTACGTTCGCTTTGCCTAGAACAAGTATGAAACTAGAAGTACTTCGAAGGTGTTGTAGGGTAGGTTTGCAAGATAATAAAGAGCACGTAAACTAAAACTAGCGGTTGTTATTTGTTGAGAGCTTTTTTGTCACAAGAAAGTTATTTGTCCCTGGGAAATCGATAACTAGACCGGTAATCATTATTGCAATTTTATATGAGGGAGAGGCATAAGCTAACATACTTTCTCTTCTTGGATCATATGCACTTATGATTGG